>NC_035438.2:32622233-32922233 GCF_002127325.2 Helianthus annuus
TTTCTTGGACGCCCGATTGTCTCGGGCGGGGTTGTAGTTCTTTGGGTCGAACGTGTTGGTTTGCGGGAAGTATGGCTTGGAAATATCGCGATTTCCAACGTCCCGGTTGCGTTTATTGTTACGCTTGGACCCTTGTTGGGATGTTTCGGCTTGGGGTTTTGCCTTTGCCACATGCGGTTCGAGTGACCGCTGTGTCTGGGCGTATTTCTTGACCGCAGTCATGACATCTTCCCATTTTTTAGGCAAGCCCTCCTTGCCAGAGATGGTCATGATCATCTCTCTGTCTTTGACGGCCCGGATGAAGTGGTTTCGTGCCATCTGGTCTGCCACGTCACCTATCTCCAGGCACTCTTTATTATAACGGACGACGAATGCTTCGAGCGATTCGTCGTTCCTTCGCCAGATGTTCATGACGTCGCACGAATCTCGTTCGTGGCGTCGTTGCTGGCAAAAATGTGCGAGGAACTTGGTACGCAAGTCCTCGAATGAATCCAGTGATCCCACTGGCAAAGAATCGAACCATGCCCTGGCCAGGCCCGTAAGGGTCTGGGGGAAAAAATTGCACCAAGTGGGTTCATCCCACTGGCCGTTGATGCCCGCGCCCATGAAGACGTTCATGTGGTCGTCCGGGTCGGTCGAACCATTGTATTTCCCAACGTTGAATGGGAACTTTGTCGTGGTGACATGGGCGTTGGCAATCCGCGTGCCGAACTTGGAATTTTCGGCCGCTGCCTTTGGCCTGTATGGTTCGTTCGCAGGGCGCTTTGCCGCCCTAAGGTATGTGTTGCGGGGATGACTGGGAGGAACATAGTTGCGTCCTCCCGGTCTGCTACTGGTGTCATGTGAATCACCGCGGTAGCTATGGTCGTCAGGGTCGGTATGACCGTACCCTTCGGTGTACGGTTGCGGGCCCAATCGGCTCTGAATGCCTGGGTCGCGTCTGGAGGTTGATCGCCTCCTGTCCTCGCCATGGGGGCCAAGGCGGGTATGTACCGGTCCTCTGGTGTGAGACCCGTATGAGGAATCATCCTCGTTGAGGGTGTGGACCGAACAGTAAGACGATCCCCGTTCTTCACGCCGGCTTCTTGAAGCCGGGCGTGAATGTATCCTGCCGTCGTATTGTAAAATACGCTCAACAGGGGTGTGCGGTGCTGGGGGAAGCCCAGCTCGTATGTTCGCTTCAGTGCAAGCGCGGTTGTATGCTGCAGTCAGCGTAGCTGCTTGCTGCTCGTACCAGGCATGAATGGTCGTGCCTGGTGGGATCACAGATGGGAACTGTGATAAGTAATGTCCGAACATAAAGGAGGGGCTCCTTTGTGTGGACGTGCCAATGTGCCCGGGTTGGGAGGTCGAGGCATTGACCCCTACCGGGTTTGGGATTGGAGGATTTTGGTTATCCGCAGTGTTGTTTTGGTGATCAGTCATGATCGTGAGAGAGGAAAAAGGGATGGATTAGAAAATGCTAAGAGTAGCGGTGGGCGCCAATGATGAAACAATGGTTAACCGGGCAGGGTTAACACACTGGTCTCGTCAAGAAGGGTTAATCCCTTCCTCTCGAGGATCGCTGGCTGGATCACCGGTGGTTGATCTCCTGCACAAGGAAACAAGCCGTGACTCGTAACAAGGAGGATGGGGTGGGGGTGCTCCTTGTTACCACTCTCCGGCGTGAGAATCAGTAGTTTGCTTGGGAAGCAAAGTAAGATAGTAGTAGTAGTGAGAAAGTTGTGAGAAGATACCTCAAACCTGGTTTGGGGTTGGTATTTATAGCCGAGGAGTGAAGGAGGATGATGATGGATGGACTGACGACGTGCTGCCCCTTTTCAGGTGTGTCAGGCTCGTCGGTTATGGAGGTTATGCCACGTCAGTCCATTGCTTACGTAGCTCTGACAGGTAACTGCCATTGGTGCCACTTGCACTGTGGTGTCAGTACCACTTGCTTGAGTACATAGGATGCGGTGCAAGCCGCATCGCTACGTGCGGTAACATCTGAAGTTACCGCGTCTCCTACTTGTGATCAAGGAATACGCGAGATGCGGTGTTAGCCGCATCGTCGTCTTGCCTGCATCCCTTGTCGTGACGAAAATGCCCGTATGGTGCGGTGTCAACCGTACCGCTACGTTCATCTTCTTCTATGCCTAAGGTAAGGCTTTCCTGTATTGGTAGAAGTGTTCACTGGATGCGGTGCGATGCCGCATCGCTGTGAATACTTCCGTTTTCATACACCAGATGTGATGCTATGTCGCATCACTCTACCGTTCTCATGTTCCATGTAAGTCCTTCTTTGTTACTAGATAGATTGGATCAACCCTTGTGTCGACGCGTTCCCGCATGGGCACAAGTAGGTTGTTAGTTAGTGGGGGTTTTGATAAGGGTAATGTTCACTCGCGGTCCATGCTGACGCGAGATCTGGGACCATACCCCTTCAGATATATATATGTGTGTATATACGTATAAATTATGTGTATGTGTATACATAATATACTTTCTGTAGATTTAATAAAGAGATGATAACATACACGGGATTCTTGTGTGTAAATATATCCACGTAGAAATATATTTGTACTTAGAGATATTAAGAAAAGGGGAAATCTCGAAACTAGCCAAGAATTGGTCAACATTTTGAAACTAGCCAAAGGAAACGTCTTGTAGAGACGTTACCACATTGCTGAAACGTTTTGAAAATGGACCAATCACGGGCTGCCACGTGTCCGACAAGGCTGAAACGTCTCAGAAGTCTTAGCTGAGACGTCTTAACATGGCTTGAGACGTTTCCACACGGCTTCATATGGCTTGAGACGTTTCCACATGGCTTAAGACTTTTCCCCTTGGCTTGAGACTTTTCCACATGGCTTAAGACTTTTCCCCATGGCTTGAGACTTTTCCACATGGCTTAAGACTTTTCCATATGGCTTGAGCAATTTCTATATGGCTTGAGCCCTAAAATGACATTTAACTCTTTATAAAATTAACCTTAAATTAAGTTAAATATATATAAAATTAAATAAAATAGTTGGTTGTTCGGATTTTTCATATTTTTAAAGTTTTTTACTTTTCTTAAGTTTTAAAGTCTTTTAGAGTTCTTATACACACATACATACACATCATGTTGTAATACATATGAGAATTTCAAAAGAATAATTTTTTATAATATTAAAAGTTTTAGTAATTAAAAGTTTTGTAACATAATACGATTACTTAAAACATATTTTCAATTTTTGAACTAATCTTTCTCACGATTTTTAAACATATTTTATGGTGTAATTTTGAAGAAAAAAAGAAACGTAAACATAGAAAAAAGATATAAGAGTTTAAAAATCGTGAGAAAGATTAGTTAAAAATTGAAAATATGTTTTAAGTAATCATATTATGTTACAAAACTTTTAATTACTAAAACTTTTAATAGGGGTGTTCAAAAAAATCCGGATCCGAAACCGAATCCGAAATATACGAAAATCCGTATCCGAAATATCCGAAATTTCGGATATCCGAAAATTCGGATATCCGAAAATCGGATAATCCGAATTTTCGGATTCGGATTCGGATACGAATTTCAAAAATTTCGGATAATCCGATTATCCGATATCCGAAAACTAATTATTTTTTTATAAATATATATAGTATATGAGCATTATATTTTGTTTGAAGTATTGTAAAAGTTAGTAAAAAAGTAGTAAATAATTGTATTCGTGTGAATTTATGATTGTTTTTTGTTTTAAATGTTGGAAATTTATAAAACCAAATATAAGTTTAGTTTTAATCTATACACGAAACGGATTTTTTGATTTTTTTTTATAAATTCGGATATCCGGTTGGATATCCGAATCCGTATCCGAAATTTCGGATATCCGAAAATCGGATATCCGAAATTTCGGATACGGATTCGGATATCAATATTCACTATCCGAAATTTTCGGATATCCGGTTTTCGGATATCCGAAAACCGGATAATCCGATCTTGAACACCCCTAACTTTTAAGATTATGAAAAATTATTCTTTTTAAATTCTCATATGTATTACAAAATGGTGTGTATGTATGTGTGTATAAGAACTCTAAAAGACTTTAAAACTTAAGAAAAGTAAAAAACTTTTAAAAATATGAAAAATCCTAACAACCAACTATTTTATTTAATTTTATATATATTTAACATAATTTGAGGTTAATTTTATAAAGAGTTAAATGTCATTTTAGGGCTCAAGCCATGTAGAAATGGCTCAAGCCATGTGGAAAAGTCTTAAACCATGTGGAAAAGTCTCAAGCCATGGGGAAAAGTCTCAAGCCATGGGGAAAAGTCTTAAGCCATGTGGAAACGTCTCAAGCCGTGTGGAAACATCTCAAGCCATGTTAAGACGTCTCAGCTAAGACTTCTGAGACGTTTCAGCCTTGTCGGACACGTGGCAGCCCGTGATTGGTCCATTTTCAAGACATTTCAGCAATGTGGTAACGTCTCTACAAGACGTTTCCTTTGGCTAGTTTCGAAATGTTGACCAATTCTTGGCTAGTTTCGAGATTTCCCCTTAAGAAAAAGTTTGCTTGACATCAATAATAATTAGTGAATTGTTTTTTTAGGTCCATGGTTATGAACTGCCAGGGCATTTTTTTTAACGGCCAATATTATTAGGGGTAAGTTATTCTACAAAGGCTTCTAATTGTAAGAAGTGTAAGAAGGATTTATAGAGTGACAAGTGTCCAATAACCTAAAACTAAACCCACTACATCACCACCAAAAACCTAAACACCCACCCCCACCCCAACCCACCACCACCCGAAAACCTAACCCCCCCCACCCAAAAACCTAAAACCCCCCACCCCCACCCACCCACCACCCCCCCCCCCGGCAAAAAAAAAAAAAAAATATACCTCACCAAAAAACCCCCAAAAAACCTAAACCCCACCCCCACCCTTCAAAAACCTAAAAAAACCTACCCCCCACCCCCCAAAAACCTAAAAAAAAATCTAAAAAAATAAACACCCACCCCCACCCAAAAACCTAAACCCCCACCCCACACCCTCCACCCCTCACCCCCCGGCCAAAAAAAAAAAAGAAAATTTTTTTTTTTTTTTTTAGGGTGGGTGATGTGGGTGAGGGGGTGGGGTGGGGTTTAGGTTTTTGGTGGTGGTGGATGTTTAAGGTTTTTTTTTTTTTTTGTAGTGGGGTTTTTTGTGTAGTGGGTTTTTTTAGGTTATTGGACACTTGTCACTCTATAAATCCTTCTTACACTTCTTACAATTAGGATCCTTTGTATTTGATCCTAATCCATATTATTAGAACACTAACATTCTAACAAGCCGCTAGCAAAAACGACGAAGAACAAATACAAATACCAAATTCACGCCAAGTATCCCAATTCAAAAACGAAATCTTATATGTATTCTTTACCCAATTAGAGCCTCTAAAAATTCACTTTTCATTATAAACTAGTATTAAGCATCTCCGTGTTGCGGCGGGGGGCGAACGCTAATGTCACACTACTGTCAGCGACCACTGACACTGAAGTTGCGGTGTTAATGCGAAGAAATTAAACCGAAACGTCGAAACGTAAAACATAGAATAAAATAACTAAGTTGATCTAGGACTCGCGCGTTACGATGAACCTGCGTCAATTTTTTCTCGTTTGACAGGTTCACCGTAATTTATATATAATATTTATCATTACCACTATACAAACCATAATGAATACATTACAACAACCATTGCATCAATATGTTGCAAATTATATTTATACAAGATTTTGGCTAAATTAATTAGATTATTATAAATAATAATAATTTACAAATAAAACAACACAACTTTGAATGGATCAAACCGATTGAATATGGTAAGATAATGAAACCATTATTTTGTTAGGGTACAACCACTTAAGCACAATTTACAACCATACATGCATACAAAACAGATTGAATTTGGTAAGGTAATGAAACCATTATTATTTGATTAAGGTAAAACCACTTAAGCACAACTTACAACCTATATTTGATTAATGTACAACCATTTAAGCACAACTTACCACCAAATATGCACACAAATGTTTCAAATTAATAGTATATAAATATATAGAAAAAAATATAAAAATTAACGAAAATATCCCTCCACTTGAATCTCTATAGTACAGAAAAAAATCGATAAAAACAACAATGACCCTCTGTATTCATCAAACTTATATAATATTGTGAATGTATTAGACCAAGACAAAATAATAAAATATGTGTTTGTGAGTAATACAGAGATAGTCATAGAGAGATGGAGAACCGGATGTGAGAGACTTAGATGTCATGTACGAAATAACATTTTTCATACCTATATTTTTTTGTTAAATAGCTTTATATCGAAGATAAAGACTTAGATGAGAATGCTCTATCAAGTGTTTGTTAAAACACACACAAGAGGATGTCATGTACGAAATAACATTTTTCATACCTATGTTTTTTTGTTAAATAGCTTTATATACAAATTACTTTTCTTAGAGTAAAATGCACGGATAGTTCATTTGGTTTTGTAAAATAACACCTATAGTCCTCAACTTTTGGAAATTACACCAGTGCTCCCTATGGTTTGACAGTTTGTTACTCGGATAGTCCCTGAAGTAGAAGACGGTTAGTTTTCTCCATTAAGTGGATGTGAAATGACAAATTTACCCTTCATCTTCTTCGCTCTATAAAAACAAAACAACTCCACCCTAACCCCACCCACCCCCCACCTTTCTCTTGGTTTCTCCCCTCCATTAACCACCAACAACCACCCACCTCCCATCTATACCACAAGTAGCCACCTTCACCGCCTTCGCTCTTTCTCTCATTTCTCTCTATGTGGTAAATAGAGAGAAAGACTGATAAACTCAGTCGATGGCTCTGTACAAATCACCTACGCCTGTTGGAACAACTAACAACCACCTGAACATGTCAGTACTTGCCAGATCTCCGGTAACCTCACCCGTCATCATCTTGAACCAGTCTCAGCGGTTTGGTGGATTGGAGAGCAATGAAAGAAACATGACGTCTCAACCTCCTAGATGGGCTTCCTTCTAGTTGATCCTTCATTACTGTAGGTACTCTGTCAAATTTTGTTATAATAATTGGTTTTGGTTGTTGCATTTTGGAGTTCTGATACATATGATTGAATTAGATTTGAACTTTTTAGGCAATTATCAAACGTCTCGAGCATACTAATGTGGTTATTGGTCTAATTCACTTGTGGTTCCACCGCCTATTGCCGGATGAGAGAAATAGAGAGAGAAATGAGAGAAAGAGAGAAGGCGATGTAGGTGGATGGTGGTTAATGGTGGGGGGAAACAGAGAGAAAGATAGGGGTGGGTGGGATTGGGGTGGGGTTGTTTTGTTTTTATAGAGTGGAAAAGACGAAGGGTCAATTTGACATTTCACATCCACTTAAAGGAGGAAACTAACCGTCATCCACTCCAGCGACTATCCGTGTAACAAACTGTCAAACCACAGGAAGCACCGGTGTAATTCCCAAAAATTAAGGACTATAAATGTTATTTTACAAAACCACAGGTACCATTCGTACATTTTACTCCTTTTCTTAATAAATTTTACAATGCAGGATAAAGGAGAGTGAATGAAATCCACGTGAATTTGAAAAGGAACCAGATATGACTTTTTCGTGCAAGAATAACTTACAAGTTTGTTGACGTTTTGAAATTATTTAAAAAATCATTTTAACTTTAATATTTTTTTTTTCAGACTTCCAATCTCGTTATCCAGATGCTCTATTTAATCAAAGTAAAATGTAAAATTTGTCTTTTAGGTTTGTGAAGAGGTATGGTCTCAATTCCCTGCCTACATGGCAGGGACCACACCACTTTTGTGCACACAAGGCATCCATGTCACCAGAACCTTCTAGAAGCTTCCAGAAGACATCTAGGCGGTTCACAGCTGGCATCAAAGATGCTTTGCCCAACATAAAGGACAACACGTGTCACCATTGAGAGAAGGCCACATAGGCCTGCGACAATCCAGGGAGCAGGGCTGACGCGACCAGTACGAGGTACCCAGCGCAAGCGAATACAAGGACGCCACGTGTACCACTACACCCTTCGCGACAGAGCAGACCAAGAGGATATTCCCCTTGGTCGGACAGCTGGCGCGCACCCACAGCTGGCACAGCTGCTTCCTCCTTCTTCACCATCCGGCTATAAATAGGACCCTTCATCATTCAGGATCAGGATCTTGGCTCTCTTTACTCACACTATACACACACTGTTTTATTCCTCTCAGAGCAGTACTTATTCTCACGCCGGAGCCTGGTTAAGAGGGAAAACTCCCTTCCCCCCTCTTAACGAGACTAACGGTGTTTACTGTTTTGCAGATCTCAGGCCATCGATACGAGCAAGAGAAGAGGTTGAACCCCATAAGTGAAATGACCCTCTTGGTTATCCTTGCGCTAACCATTGTTTCAACATTGGCGCCATCCGCTTTTTTGCAAGACCACTCTCACCTCTTTTTCTCTTCTAAAAAACACTCGTGAAAATGGCAGACCAGAATCATTCACACCCAGCTGACGGAGAAGTCTCTTCCTTTGAACTCGTTTCGGACACGGCACACGTCCAACGAGGTCAAAGGAACGAGACCATCCAAGAAGGTCAGCTGAACAACGAGTTTCCATCCATTTTTGGAAGTGCGTCCAGGGCTGTTAGCCAAGCCACAACTGGACCCATCTTCCAAACACCAGCAAGAATCATCACTCAAACCACAAACGGAGCTGCTCTCCAATCTCCAACGGGGATATTACACCAAACACCGCCGCCGATGCAGACTGTAAGCCATGGACCAGGCCCTTCTGTTCCATCGGAACAAGCACAACTCAACTACTCTGCACTTTTAGGGCTACCCGAGGGAAAAACTCTGGCTTCCTGGTATGCCGAACAAATGGCGTCCATAAACCTCGTTTATACGCAACTCAGCGCACAACAAGCCTTGCTCCAAGCACAGGCTAACCAATCAGCATTCGTAACTCCACAACCAAGGTCTCTGAGTACACACACGGCTCAGCAGACAAACGCGTGGAACTTACGACCAGAAAGAGAACCAGTGCAACATGTCAGAAGACCCAGCATACAAGACACGCGCGATACTTATGCTGAAACAGAGAGCAACTTCGTCCAAACCTCCAATCTACAACGAAGGCCGATCCAAACCCGTTTGGGCGCGCGCAACATGAATACAGAATGGGAAGAGGAGGAAGACGACCCAACTTACAAGGGGGAATCCACAGTGTTTAGCAGACTTCCTCCGGAACACGAAGCATACAAACCAACCAAGCGCGCGGGGTACAACCCCAAAGCAGAGCATGATTACACCTTGAGCTATCGTCCTGAGGACATGGTTGAAAATTCAAAATTCATTCGAGAAATCGCGTGCGCGACCATCGACAAAACGAAATTACCACACAACGTGGGTAAATACAACGGGTTGACGGACCCAGACGATCACCTCCAGGTGTTTAAAGGTGCAGAAGCAACAGGCGGATGGAACTTACCAACATGGTGCCACCTGTTTGCTCAGACATTCGTTGGCGCGGCGCGCATTTGGTTCGACAACTTACCGGCTGGCAAAATCAAATCATGGGTCGATTTCCGAGAGAAGTTCCTGGCACACTTCTCTCAGCAGCGAAGACAAGCCAGAGATCCGGGTGATTGTCTGAACATATGGAGAAAAGACTATGAAAGCGTAGAAGATTTCATTACAAGGTATAACAAAGAATGTCTAGAGATCGGAGACATACCAGAGAAAATGATGCGCGCACACTTCATGCGAGCGGTCAAGTGCGACGATCTGGTTAAAAGAATCAAAGGGCGAGATGGAGGACCCAAAGACTGGGAAACCTTCATTGAAGCGGCCAAAACTATTGTGCAGACAGACAGGCAACTGACCGGTGACGATCACCGTCAGCGCGCACACAACCATAACGATCGAAACAACAGAAGGGGCAGAAATCAACCCTGGAGGGCTTCTGGGAACAGAGAAAGAAGCCCCCCACGGGACGATGCACGCCATACGATCAATCAGATAGCCCGTCGAAAAGAAGTAAAGCGCGAAAATAGAGAAAAGCAGTGGACTCCACTAACCAAAACACCTTCTGAAGTTTTAGCCACAGAGAACCATCAGTTCAAACCACCCTTGCAGATGCGCAACAAAAGGGGTCAAGACCCAAATCTCTTCTGTGAATTCCACAAAGATACGGGCCACTTGACCGATGACTGCTTCAGCTTAAAGCAAGAAATCGAAAGAGCTCTAAGAGACGGAAAGCTCGGTCACTTAGTCAAGGGAGGAAAGCGCGATTACCGCCAAATACAACGAAGAGATGAAGGTCCAGACAACAAGAAGCTCAGAAAGCTAGAAACTCATATGGTGCAAGGAGGTCCACGGCGACCAAGAAAAAACTACAACAAGCGCGCGCAAGATGATTCATGGCGCGAGAAGCAAGTGGTGTTCCCAGTTGTCAGGGGAGGTCCAAGAGAAAAGCGGCCAATAGTCATCCCAGGGGTGATCGGCCACTACCAAACAGATTACATCTTTATCGATCCCGGGAGCACCGCGGACATCATATATGAACAGTGCTTCAATCAATTCGACCAAGAGGATAAGGCGCGCCTAGAACCAGTCGATTACCCACTAACTGGTTTCTGCAACGAGGCCGTCTTTCCCCTAGGACAAATATCATTCCCAGTGTTGCTTTCTGATGGGAGAAACTCGAGAACCGAAGAAGTCACATTCATGGTACTACCGGCACATTCAAGACATGACATCCTCCTAGGAAGAGAATCCCAAGGAGATTTCAGCATGATCTGTTCCGCACCACATTCTGCCATAGGTTTTCCAACCGAAACAGGCATCGCGTTGATATACGCAAGCAAAGAAGTGCTAGCAACAGATGAAATCAGACCGGCAAAAGCAAGCAAGCAGGCACCGCGCATTGAAGTAGAGAAATGGGTATTGAACAGCGCATACCCAGAACAAACAGTCACTCTGGGGCCCGCAATGTCTGACCTAACGCGCGCGGCGCTAAAGAAATTATTGCACGAAAACATGGACGTGTTCGCCTGGACTCCGGCTGATATGGTTGGTGTTCCACGGCATATCGCAGAACACCGGCTAAATGTCTCAGAGGATGCAAAGCCAGTAGTGCATGCTAAACGACAACTGGGAGATATCAAACATGATGCAATGAAAGAACAAGTGTTGGAATTGCTAAACGCAGGAATCATCAGAGAAGTCCGGTACCAAACATGGGTAGCAAGCCCAGTAATGGTAAAGAAACCGAATGGTAGTTGGAGAATGTGTGTTGACTACAAGGATCTGAACAAAGCATGTCCCCGCGACTGCTACGCTTTACCAGATATAGATGAGAAAATCGATTCTTTGGCAACATTCCGGTGGAAATGTTTCTTGGACTGCTACAAAGGATACCACCAGGTCCAAATGGCCGTCCAAGATGAGGATAAAACCGCTTTCCGCACGCCAACAGGGTTGTATTGCTACACCAAGATGCCGTTCGGCTTAAAGAATGCAGGTGCCACATACCAACGGTTGATGAACGAAACATTCAGTGACGCCATCGGTAAGTACATAGAAGTGTACATGGATGATCTGGTAATCATGAGCAAGGAGGAGAGCGCGATGCTAGCAAATATCCAGAAGACCTTCAACACGCTGCGCAACGTAAGCATCAAACTGAATCCAGCAAAGTGCTCATTCGGAATGGAAGAAGGAAAGTTTTTGGGCTTCATAGTCACTAAAGATGGTTTTAAGGTGAACCCAGAAAAGGTCCAGGCCATAGAAAGGATGCCTTCACCAGCAAATGTCAAAGACATGCAAAAGCTTGCAGGACGATTGGCAGCACTCAATCGGTTCCTAGCTAACCACGCTGCAAAATCCTTCCCATTCATCAAGACCTTGCGCAACTGCATGAAGAAAAACCAATTCCAATGGACTCCGGAAGCAGAAAATGCGTTCCGCGAGATGAAAGACTGTCTCATCAAGCTGCCAACTCTAACCGCACCAAACAAAGGAGAGCCTTTGGTCCTGTACCTCTCAGCTTCCGACAAGGCCGTCGGAGCCGTACTGCTGGTTGATCGACAAGGTGTTCAAACACCTGTGTATTATGTGTCCAGAACCTTGACCGACCCAGAAACCAGATACGCAATCATGGAAAAGCTTGTCCTTGCACTGATTCACGCGTCAAGAAGGCTGCGCCGATATTTCGCCAATCACGTCATCCACGTGCTAACAAATTACAATATTGGGAATATCCTAGCAAGGCCAGAAGTATCAGGAAGGTTGGCCAAATGGGCGATAGAGCTAGGGGGACACAACGTAGTCTTCAGACCACGACCGTCGATCAAAGGCCAAGTTTTGGCAGACTTCATGACGGAAGTCCCAGATGACAAAGACAGAGAGCGTAAGGCGATGGAGAAAGCTGAGAAAAAACAAACCGAAGAGCCATGGCTGCTGTATACAGACGGTGCATCCAACGAAGATGGGGCAGGCGCGGGGCTACGGCTAGTAAGCCCTGACAAACACGAGTTCACATACGCCATACGCCTAGACTTCAAGAGCACAAATAACGAAGCAGAGTACGAAGCCTTTCTGGCCGGTTTACGTTTGGCAATCAAAATGGGGGTCCGACACATCGAAGCACATGTGGACTCCATGTTAGTAGCAGGCCAAATCAATGGTCAATACGAAGCCAAGGGCGACATAATGGCACTCTATCTCAACCAAGCAAAGACGTTGCTGCAAACCTTCTATTCTTACAAGGTGCACCACATAAACCGCAGTGAAAACAAGCCGGCAGACGCCTTAAGCAAGCTTGCGTCAACAAGTTTCCAGCACCTAGCCAAAGACGTACGCATAGAAGTTTTAAGCAACCCATCTGTTCCACTCAGAGAAGTCAGCGTCATCCAAACAGGAACCACGTCCTGGATGACACCCATAATCATGTACTTACAGTCCGGGATACTTCCAGAAAATAAAGCTGAGGCGCGGAAAATCCAGTATAAATCAGAACATTATCAGATGGCAGACGGGATACTGTACCGAAAGTCATATCTCGGCCCGCTGCTAAGATGTGTTGACGCCGACGACGCAAATTATCTGATCCGGGAAGTACATGAAGGCATTTGTGGTATCCACGCCGGGCCGCGTATGGTAGTGGCAAAAGTAATGAACGCCGGTTACTACTGGCCCGGAATGCATCTCGATGCCGTGAAAGAATTAAGGAAGTGCAGCGGCTGCCAACGGCATGCACCAAAAACCATGCGTCCAAAAAACGAATTGGTACCAGTAACAACCGCATGGCCCTTTCAGCAATGGGGCATAGACATGGTGGGCCCTTTCCCAGAAGCTCCGGGGGCAGTCAAGTTCATCATCATCGCGGTCGATTACTTCACCAAGTGGGTGGAAGCAAAAGCACTTGCGTCAACCACGTCGGCAGTCGTTAAACGATTCATTTGGGAACAAATCATATGCCGGTTCGGCCTGCCACTCCGGATCATCACCGACAATGGTACAAACTTTGCAGCAGATGATCTCGAGCGATGGTTCAAGGAACTAAACATTGAACATACCTTCTCGTCGGTCGCACATCCGCAAGGGAATGGTCAAGTTGAAGCGGTCAACAAGAGCATCGTCGATGGCATCAAAGCAAGGCTCGGTGAAAAAAGACGCGGGTGGGTTGACGAACTACCCAGCATATTGTGGGCCCATAGAACAATGCCAAAAACAAGCAATGGAGAAACACCTTTCAGCTTGGTCTATGGGTCCGAGGCTGTGATACCAGCGGAAATCGGGCTTCCATCTCCGAGAATGCTCTCCATGAATCTGATCAATAACGAAGAAGAAAGGAGGATCGACCTGGACCTCCTAGAGGAACGGAGGGAGATGGTAGCAATCAATGAAGCCAAATACAAATCAAAGCTCGAAAAGTATTACAACTCCCGAGTCCGGATCTGCACCTTCAACCCAGGAGATTATGTCTTAAGGGACAATGAAGCATCCAACGCAGAAAAACCAGGAAAACTGGCTCCCAAATGGGAAGGCCCGTACATCATTGATGAGGTCCTCGGCAAGGGGGCATACAAGCTACGCACCATGAACGACAAAGAGGTTCCACGAACCTGGAATGCTCAACAGTTACGAAAATGCTACATATAATGCAAACATGTAATCGTATAGGGCGAATCGCCGACACATTTACCTAATACAAGAAGTGTTTGGCTACCTTTATTTCATGCAAATTTTTTGTCACAACTGCATTTATTACTTCGGGCGTACACGAAAACATCAATGGCTCGACCATAGGAAACGTTGTAGACCTCCAAGGCTCGTCACAGCCAAGTGAACAGCCGGGTCAGAAACACAACCAAAGCCTACAAAACGCCAAAAAACATAACTTCGTGCCCACATAAACACGAAAATATCGATAGCAAGGTAACTAAACATTGTAATGCTCCCAAGGCTGTGATCCCAGCTGAGCTCACACAATAACCTGCAACTCGATCACTTCGTATGTCACATACAAGCGCGCATACTTAAACGACAGAATAAAAACGTTTTAGTAACACAACATCACCTGTCAGCGCCATCATTCATTCGTGACACCTAATCAAAGTAATTAAACATGCACATATTATGACGATTTCAAAATTTGCATAGCCATAATCAAAGTAACAACATATCTGTCAAATACATAACACCACAGGTAAGAAATTTCAAATTGTCTCAAAAACAACCATTACAAGCCCATTCAGGGCCATACACGGCACGCAGGCCGGAAACAACCTATCAAGTATGGCTGGAGCCAGCACCTCCCGCAGCATCATCGCCATCTTCTCCCAAGGCTTTTTTCAACAAAGCCACCCCATTCGCTTTGTGCGCCAACTTCCCAGAGGCCCGAACAACAGCTAAATCAAGCGTCGAGAACTCTTTTCGCTTCTCAGCATAAGCAGCATCACAATCATCTTTATATAACTCAAAGTGGAAATCCTTCTCATTGTTCGCGGCCGCAAGTTTGCCTTCAGCATACCCAAACTTGCGTCCACTATTATACCCTGCCCTACCCAATTCAAACATATAGCGGGCAAGTTCAGAAGAATGCAAAATACGGTCAGCAAGCTGCATGAGAACGAGATCGAGTAAGAACAAAAATATACAAAGGCAAAAACGAAATGAGAAAACAAAAAACGTTACCAAAGGAACGCCGCGGGAAAGCAACCACCTACTATCAGCTGAGGCCTCCTCAGCAAGAAGCTCAGAAGCACGACACTCAGCCGTCTTCTCATCAAGAAGGCGCTGAGCAGTTTCACACTCCGCAGCTTTCTCCTGAGCAAGAAGCTCCAGCTTGTCGATCCGAGCAACATACTCCTTTTCTTTCTTCTCCGCAGCAAGACGCGCCTGATGAGCCTCATCAGCAAGGGCCGTCTTCTCACCAGACAGCCGCACAATAGCATCACGCTGCGACTGCATCTCCGAGTTCGTACGAGCACATGCAGATTCCCAATCCTTCTGTTTTTGCTCGTTCAACTGCTTCTGCTCTTCAAGCTTCCGCTCAGCCTCAGCAACCCGCCATTGCAAGCCCTTTTTCTCCGCATTAAACTTCTCTTTCTCTTCAGAAAACGACTTCTTCGCCTCCTCAAACTCAAGAGTTTCTTCCCCCATCGACCTCCATTCGCGAAGAATCTCTTGAGATGCGGCAAAGAAGTGAACCCCAGCACTAACATGGTCATCTATAAGGGCAAAGCGGTTGCGATTCTTCTGGAACATCCTCTCCGCAGGCGGAAGTGACAAAGAGAAAAACTCATGACAGTTCTTTAAATCAGTCATCCGAGAGCCCTGAGTAAGGCTCCAACGGGGGACGTGAGGCAAATCATCACAAGCTGGGTTACCCCAGGAATCATCAGGATTAGGTTCAAAGTGCGGGCTTCGCACAAAACCAGAAGTGGCTCCACCCCCACCAGGAGGACGTTTTGTGTAAATGGTTTGTTGCGGAGTAGTCTCACTAGACTCCATCTCCACTTCAACACCTTTACCTCTATCGCCTCCAGCAACATCACCTCCGGCACCGTCGCCTCCAGCAGCATCGCCTCCAACATCACCTCCAGCAGCATCACCTCCCTCAAACATACCTTCAACAAACCCTTCACCACCCTCCACATTCGCACCAACACTGTCACGTGGAGGGGTCAAGCCAACAGTCCTCGAGGGAGGAGAAGTAGGTGGAGTAATCCGAGAAATATCCGCCGCCCGAGGCTTCTTGCTAGTCTTGGATACTGCCATAAGACAACAATTAAAGAGCAATCCAAGGAAAGATACGACAAGCGTACAAAGAAAGAAAATTACCAGGAAGAGGAGCAGAGGCAGCATATATCTCCTCCAACAAATTCCCACGACCTCCACTAAACACGCCCAAATCAATCTCAGACTCTGAGGGTGCTGGGGGGACCTCTTTCTGAAGCTTTGCCTTCTTGGCAGCAAAAGCAGCAGCAGCCTGCTCATCAAGGCGACGTTTGTGATCATCGAGAGCTTTTTTCTTCATATGCTCAGATAGGGTAGCACTGTCATCAGGATCCGACTGTTGACTCTTTTCACCAACCCCTAAGCCAGACAACGTGCCAGAAACTACCACATAATGTAGACAAGGATGAGGAGAGGGTCGCTTACGAGAAGAACCAGCACCTTTACTCTCAGGCTTCTCCTCTCTCCTTCTAGACTTATCGGTCCGTGCCTTCTTTCTCGTCTCCAACTGGGCAGACGGATCAACAGATGCCTCCGCATCATCATCATCCCCAACAATTTCATGCACGGGGTCAGCAACACCACCAGGCGCGATACCTGCACGCGCGTAATGAGAGGTTAGATCTCCAACATTCGGGTCAGAACTCCCACTAGAAAGGATGATAACTTCCTCTCGACTCGAATCGACAAAGTCATCCCAAACATCTTCACCTAGAACTTCATCAGCATATCTGCTCAGGCTTTCGTCGGTAGGATGCAAAAACCGACCCCGTATCTGCTCCAACCACGTCGGATGCCCATCAGCCTGGATAGCCTCAACCATGGCACCCGCTGATTTAGGGTCCAAGGCATTCAACAAACTGTAACCAACTGCAAAATGGCAACAAAAGTAAGGACACATAGTAAACACAAAGGGACATAATCAAGTGGTAAGACAGGAAAGAACCATACATTTGCCCTTATGGCTATACGCAGGTTGACCCAACGGATGTTTAGGAACCCACAGCAAACTCATCCCTGCACCAACTAAAGCCATCTCATCCAGTTGAGAAATAGCAGCCGGCTTCGCAGTTATCTTCTTATACCAGTCTTGATCACCATAGTTGGGAAGAACATCCACCTTAGGGATCCCTTGACTCACTTGCCGATATAACATATCTGTTGGAATCACACCACGACGGATGTAAAAAACTTTTGTTTCCAGTCATGGATGCCCTTTAACGGCACAGAACAAACTGGAGCAACCCCTGACCTAGCTTGAAAAGAGTAAAAGCCGCTGGTATACGAAACACTGTAGAAAGCGTTGAACATCTCAAACGTAGGCTCAACGCGGTAAGACCTACAGACAAATTCGAAATGGGTAATCCGAGGGAGCCCAATCGCATTTATCTGAGAAATATGGAGCCCATAACCCCTCAAAACAGCAACAGTGAATTTCGTAATCGGCAACCTAAAATTGCCTTCCCGGAAAAAAGCAGCGTACAACGTGATAAAACCCGGAGGGGCATCCAAGGCAGTGGATCCAGAAGGAGGGTACCGAGCCCCCCACTCAGGACGAAAGTTATGCCCCCTCACAAGCATCTGAAATTCCTCCTCCTTCCAGTTAATAACGGCTTGGTCTGGACCAGGAGGCGCCCTACCTCTATGCTTCCTTTTCCCCTGAGTTGGATTCTTCTCAGCCATGATAAAGGTCAAGAAGAAGATGATTTGAACTCAAGAAAATGTGAAAGATAGAAAAACACAGGAGGAAGATAGAGAGAAAATCACACTTAGAATTCAAGAATGAAAGAAGAAAAGGGTAACCGCCCCCTATTTATACCCATCGCATTTAATGCGATGGATAGTGGACCGTCAGGAAACAGGAAAAGCAGCCAATAGATGACTGACACGTCACAGGAGAGAGAAGACGTCGGCTCGTTTTTCGGGAAGCATGGGCGACAGGGTCTGCTGATGTGACAGAAAGTCACTGCAAAAGCAACTGTTCACCTCCGAAAAGACAGGGACGTCAGACGGTCACACCAAACACTTCCCCATAACCACCAAACTTCCAACAGAAGCAAACACAAGAGAGCCAAAACCCATGCGGCATGCGTCCATTTGGCTCACTTTTTCAAGAGAGCCAAAACCCATGCGGCATGCGTCCATTTGGCTCAATTTTTTCATAGGGCCAAAACCCATGCGGCATGCGTCCATTTGGCTCACTTTCTCAAGAGAACCAAAACCCATGCGGCATACGTCCATTTGGCTCACTTTTTCAAAAGGCCAAAACCCATGCGGCATGCGTCCATTTGGCTCACTTTTTTCAAAGAGCCAAAACCCATGCGGCATGCGTCCATTTGGCTCACTTTCTCAAGAGAACCAAAACCCATGCGGCATGTGTCCATTTGGCTCACTTTTTTCAAAGGGCCAAAACACATGCGGCATACGTCCATTTGGCTCACTTTTTCAAAAGGTAGAAACCATGCGGCACGCCACCACTTGGCTCACTTTATATGAACCAACTTCAACGCGACGCATGGAGATGATAACTCTCATAAGTCCAGAATCCCTCCTAGACGATCAACTCAACTAGAAGGCACACTGGACTGGGGGGACTTGAAGAGGTATGGTCCCAATTCCCTGCCTACATGGCAGGGACCACACCACTTTTGTGCACACAAGGCATCCATGTCACCAGAACCTTCTAGAAGCTTCCAGAAGACATCTAGGCGGTTCACAGCTGGCATCAAAGATGCTTTGCCCAACATAAAGGACAACACGTGTCACCATTGAGAGAAGGCCACATAGGCCTGCGACAATCCAGGGAGCAGGGCTGACGCGACCAGTACGAGGTACCCAGCGCAAGCGAATACAAGGACGCCACGTGTACCACTACACCCTTCGCGACAGAGCAGACCAAGAGGATATTCCCCTTGGTCGGACAGCTGGCGCGCACCCACAGCTGGCACAGCTGCTTCCTCCTTCTTCACCATCCGGCTATAAATAGGACCCTTCATCATTCAGGATCAGGATCTTGGCTCTCTTTACTCACACTATACACACACTGTTTTATTCCTCTCAGAGCAGTACTTATTCTCACGCCGGAGCCTGGTTAAGAGGGAAAACTCCCTTCCCCCCTCTTAACGAGACTAACGGTGTTTACTGTTTTGCAGATCTCAGGCCATCGATACGAGCAAGAGAAGAGGTTGAACCCCATAAGTGAAACGACCCTCTTGGTTATCCTTGCGCTAACCATTGTTTCAACAGTTTGTGTACTTTTATACATTACATCTAAAATAAGATTTTTTTTAACTGAACACCTTATGTTTCATTTTTGTTGCAATATTCATTTAAGTCCTTAACTCAGTTAAAATTGACGTTAATTAAGGGACGGTTTTGGCGATTTCGTTAACTCAGGAACGATTTTGGCAACTTACCCATTTATTCTTTTGTTTTAATTTTTTTAAATTTTACTTTTAATCATTAAATAAAAAACAATAAAAATAAATATGAATATAATTATGGCTGTAAACGAACTGAATATTCAGCGAATGGCTCGTGAATCATTCGGCGGGAAATTTGTTTATGTTCGATCGTTTAATAAATGAACGGACACGAACAAGAAATTTCGTTCATTAAGTTAAACGAACGAACTTAAACGCAGGTTGCGTTCATTCGTTTATGTTCGTGAACTTTCGGTAATGTGTTCATTTATGTTCGCTCGTTCGTTTATGCTCGTGAACGTTTAATAATATGTCCATGTATGTTCATTCATTTAAATCTTTTAATATGTTGTATTTTTGTTTTATTGATTTTAGTTTTTAAAAATTTAAAACCCTAATTATACTACATGCATCCCCCAACTTCTCTCATTTGACCATTTCAATTTCAATTTGTATTAAATCTTGACAAACTTCTTAATTTTGTGTTAACCATGTATCTGACAATTATGTCAATTGTGATCAGATAATTATGTAAGTTATTATTAAATTTTTGGTGGATTCTTCATAATTTTTATCATGAAAAATGTTGATTTTATTTTAAGATAATATATGTTTTGTGCATTCATTTGTGTTCAGAAACATTGTTGGTGTTCATTTATGTTCATGAATACGTTCATTTCCTAAATGAACGAACGTGAATAAGAATCTCATTTGGAAAGTGTTTGTGAACAATTCATGAACATGCTTATTCCTTAATGAACGAACACGAACAAGGCCTTGTTCGTGTTCGTTCGGTTCGTTTACAGCCTTAAATATATAATATATAAATTTTCTTTTTACCTTTAAATAATAAATTAATGATGTTTGGTACGACAGGAGAGACGGGTGATACTGATATTTGGTACACAGGTTGACGAGGGGAGATGTGGTACGAGTGCAGAGATAGACAGGGTGGTTGTGGCTGTCACACCCCAACCGATGGCGACTCGAGTCCGACGCAACTCCGGCGAAACAGTTCTCCGGCGATGTTCCGACGAAACTCCGAACTCCGGTGGTTTGTTATCGAATCAGAGAGAGTGAAAGGGTGAGGTGTGAGGATGTCCGAAACAGAATTGTGGAAAAATGGAGGTTAGGGCTTTGGGTTTTTATAATGTTCGAAAACCTTATAAACTTTCGAAATGATTGTGATTGATCTTGTATATGAATCAAGTTTTATTAATCATGGTAACTTCATCAATAACAAATCCCGACGAATTAGGAAGGGAGGGAAAGATGGAAAGGAACAGGCTGTATGCGGCAAGTCTGATTTAAGCGAGTAGTGAGAGTATAAAATCTTTTAAGTTCTTGAGTCTGTTCGATGTCAAGGCCACAGTGGAGTGGTTGGTGTTGTGCGCGTTTGTTTGTTGAACCCGATAGACACACAGGTTCGAATCCTCGGTCATCCTTTTTGTTATTTTTAGCATTCAACAACTTTCCCTTTGTTACATAAATGGTCCCTATACTTCAGTCTCTTTAGGAAACATACCAATAAAGCCCCTTATATTTGGAAGGTTTAATTTATTAGTTAAATTAACTTGGTTTAAGTAATATAACCTCAGTTAATTTAACCCAAACTAGTTTAAATTTTTAAATCAAATAAGTTAATTAAGTAATTAACTAGGTAAGTTAACTTGGTTTACTAACTAGGTTAACTTGGTTTACCTTTAAACTAACTTTAAACCTAACGAGGCTAACTAGATTATTTTATAAAAATAAAAAGAATAAAACTTATTAGATTGTAAAATTAATTAATTTAATTAATTAAATAACATAACTAAATAAGCATTTTTATAACAGAATAGATTAATGATAAAAGTCTTTCAACGATTATTTATTTTGCGAAGATTTCGAGTTGAAGGATTAGGATACGAATTTCATTATTTTGCGAGCTTTAATTAGTTTAACGAGTATTGAACGTCAAAGTATAATTAAGGATCAAGAATCTTGAATAATATATCGTTTAAAATGCATATTTGATTACAGTTGCACACAAGTCTAACATGAATACACGAACATGATTAAAAATAACTTCGTTTTCATTATGATCAATAATCTCGGATTACAAATTGAAACGAAAGTAGATTACAACGAGAGTACAAGTGTCTAAAAGTGGAAAGTACAACACAACTTGCTAGAATAAGAAAGTACGAAAATACAGAGCGTTACAGTCTTTGCTACCTTAGGAGATTTCGTCCTCGAAATCTTTAAGAGGAAGGCTAAACAAAGAGTTGTGGATACTTGGTCTTCATCTCGCTTTCGAGTCCCCAAGTAAATTCGGCACCACGCTTTCCTTCCCAACGAACCTTGACTATGGGAATTTTGTTGCACCTGAGCTGCTTGGTTCCTTGGTCCATGATTTCGACCGGTTTTTCCACAAAATGAAGAGTCTCGTTCATTTGCAAGTCGTCAACAGGAACATGAAGTCCCTCTTCAGCTAAACACTTCTTGAGGTTCGAGACATGAAAAGTTGGATGTACGTTGCTAAGTTCTTGAGGTAAATCGAGTCGATAAGCCACCTTGCCAATCATCTCGAGTATCTTGAAAGGACCAACATAGCGAGGGGCAAGTTTACCCTTCTTTCCAAAACGCACTACTACTTTCCAAGGGGATACCTTGAGTAATACATGATCTCCAAAATTGAATTCCAAAGGCTTACGTCTCTTGTCGGCATAGCTCTTTTGTCGACTTCTAGCCTTGAGTAATTTGTCGCGGATTTGGAGAATCTTATCCGTTGTTTCTTGTATGAGCTCAGGGCCAGTGAATTGTTTATCACCAATCTCATGCCAGCTGATAGGAGATCGACACTTGCGTCCATACAAAGCTTCGAATGGAGCCATTTGAATACTGGAATGATAGCTGTTGTTGTACGAGAACTCAATCAATAGTAAATGCACATCCCAACTACCACCAAAGTCGATGACACAAGAACGAAGCATGTCCTTTAGGGTTTGGATAGTAAGTTCAGTCTGTCCATCTGCTTAAGGATGGAAGGCCGTACTAAGATTCAAAAGAGAACCCATAGCGGATTGGAAAGTTTGCCAAAGACGTGAAGTGAAACGACCATTGCAGTCAGAGATGATGTCAAGAGGAATGCCATGATGACAGATGATTTCACCTGTATAGACTCGAGCAAGTTTCTCAACCTTGAAATCTTCACGAATAGGAAGAAAATGAGCTGATTCGGTTAGACGGTCAATGATTACCCAGATGCTATCATGACCAGAAGGTGTTCGAGGAAGTTTGGTTATGAAGTCCATAGCAATGCTATCCCACTTCCAAACTGGAATTTCTGGTTGTTCGAGTAAACCAGAAGGACGCTGATGCTCATCTTTGACTTTCGAGCAAGTGAGGCATTTAGAAACATAAGAGGCAATGTCCTTCTTCATACCAGGCCACCAATAGGATGTATGAAGATCATGGTACATCTTATCAGCACCAGGATCAATCGAGTACTTGGATTTGTGTGCCTCGTTCATGATGAGTTCACGAATATTGTCGCGATCTGGCACCCAAATGCGATCAAGATAGTATTGAAGTCCATCTGATTTTGTCACACGTTGGTCTATATAAGCACCTCGTATTTCAACAATTAAACTCTCTTCATTGGCTGACGAATATTGAGCTTCACGAATGCAAGTATGAAGGTCGCTAGATATTTGAAAACAACGAATGCTACTAACATGAGTCTTACGACTAAGAGCATCAGTCACAACATTCGCCTTTCTAGGATGGTAGCGAATCTCGCAGTCGTAGTCGTTAAGCAATTCCACCCAACGACGTTGATGCATGTTTAGTTCCTTTTGGTTAAAGATGTGTTGTAGGCTCTTGTGGTCAGTGAAAACCACACACTTGGTACCATTTAGGTAGTGTCACCAAATCTTTAACGCAAAAACAACTGCGCCAAGCTCGAGATCGTGGGTAGTGTAGTTTTTCTCATGTATTTTGAGCTGTCGAGAAGCGTAAGCGATGACCTTGTCTCGTTGCATGAGGACGCAACCAAGACGCAACCAAGACCATGGTCCGACGCATCGCAATACACCACGAAGTCATCATTCCCATCAGGGTGGGCTAGAACAGGAGCATTGCAAAGCATGTCCTTGAGAGTTTGAAAGGATTCCTCTTGCTCAGGACCCCAATCAAAAGGTTTCTCTTTTTGTGTTAACATGGTGAGAGGAACAATGATTTTCAAAAAGTTCGAGATGAATCGACGATAGTAACCCGCCAATCCTAGGAAAGAACGAATCTCAGATGGGGATGGCGCGATCCAACTCTTCACAGCTTCGACTTTGGCAGGGTCAACATGAATTCCTTTCTCGCTAACGACGTGACCAAGGAATTGGACTTCTTTGATCCAAAATTCGCACTTGGAAAACTTTGCGTATAAGCGTTCACCACACAAAAGTTCGAGTATGAGGCGTAAATGACGTTCATGATCAACTTGCGTTTTCGAATAAATAAGAATATCATCGATAAAAACGATTACAAAACGATCCAAATAGGGTTTACAAACACGATTCATTAGATCCATGAACACAGCTAGTGCGTTGGTCAAACCAAAAGGCATAACCACAAAATCGTAGTGTCCATAGCGAGTGCGAAAGGGGGTTTTGGGAATGTCTTCTTCGAGGACACGAAGTTGATGATAACCAGATCGAAGATCGATCTTAGAGAGACAAGTTGCGCCTTGAAGTTGATCAAAGAGATCATCGATGCGAGGAAGAGGGTAACGATTTTTAACAATGAGTTTGTTAAGCTCACGATAGTCTATGCACATGCGAAACGAGCCATCCTTCTTCTTGACGAAAAGTACAGGAGCATCCCAAGGTGAGGTACTTGGACGTATGAAGCCTTTATCGAGGAGTTCTTGAAGTTGGCTAGACAATTCTTGCATCTCAGAGGGTGCAAGACGATATGGAGCTCTAACAACAGGTGTCGCACCAGGTACGAGGTCAATACGAAAATCAACTGATCGAGATGGAGGAGGACCAGGTAAATCCTCAGGGAAGACGTCAGGGAAATCACACACCACTGGAACATCACTTACGTTCTTTCCCTTACCCTTTTCTTCCACTGCGTGGGCTAAAAAGGCAAAATAGTGTTTACGTAAATATCTATTCGCTTGGGTGCATGACATCAACTTTAGTCCTCTAGAAGGTCGGCCTCCATAAACGTGCAAGGTATTACCAGATGGAAGAGGCAAACGAGCATACTTCTCGTGACAAGCGATTTCAGCATGGTTCTTACGAAGCCAATCCATGCCTACTATGATATTGAAGCTACCCAATTGCATGGGTATAAGGTCGATAGGGAAAACGTGTTCGTTAAGAGTAAGATGACAATCACAAAGAATAGAATCGACTGAGATAGACTTGCCATTGGCAACTTCGACTGAGAACGACTTAGGTAGTTTAGAGCGTGTACAATTAGCAAAGATTCAAATTAAACGGACACAAAGCTTTTGTCCGCACCAGTATCAAATAATATCGAAGCATAAAGATTATTAATAAGGAACGTACCATTGACGACTTCGTTGTCGTTTTACGCCTGCTTAGCGTTGATGTTGAAGGTTCGTCCTCGAGGAGCTTGCTGTTGTTGTTGCTCTTGGTTTAGCTGAGGGCATTGAGGACGAAGATGCGTGGTATCCCCACACTTGTAACAGGCTTTAACATTGTTTGATGGTTTAGGGTTTTGGGGAGTTCGCTTACAATAAGCAGTATCATGACCAAAACGGTTGCACGCAGTGCAATGGCGACATTTTACGTTGGCAGGGTGATGATAGTGGCAGGTGGTACACTCGGGCTGAACCCCAGTGTAGGATTTTCTTGTGTTCTCTAGTGTAACAAGGTTTGGGTTAGCAGCAGGTACAATCACGTTGCAACGAGGGTTTTGAAACTTTCGTTTCTTACCCCTGTTACCACTTGATTGTTGGGTGATTTGATTGGCTGGTTTTGAGGTGTGGGTTGGTTTTGAGGAGTTGTTTGATGCAACAGCTTGTTTATCGCGAACGCGATTGTTGTTTAGGCTAGCGGGGAGGCGATAGACAGCCTCGATGTTGTCAAGTTTGGCTGCCTCAGTGGTGTCTCCCATGCTAGGGGGTAACCCATTGATATACTTCTTGATCATACGATCAGTGGTTGACACAAGGTGTGGTACTATGAAACTCAGCTGCTTAAAATGAGTGGTGTAGGCTAGGTTGTCATCACCAATTTGCTTGAGGTGCCAAAACTCGTCCTCGAGCTTTTGTTGTTCATGAGGAGGACAAAACTTGTAACACCTTGTAAAAATCATACCCAATGAAATAAAGACACGTGTCATGTAAGATGAAAGTGTCAGAAAACCGGATCGAATAAAAGATGTATGGTAGGATTTTAAAAGGGCGACATGTTATTAAATACCTCTGAGTGGCCTAATTATAAATCCCAAACCTTATTATATAAACATCTGATTTATATAAATTACAAATCTCGCTACCCTTAGAAATAAATGATTAATAACTCAAGGAAATGAATATTATGGGTGCTTTCTACGAAATCATGTTCAAGACTTTCCCACAAGAATCCAAGATGGCAATTGTGCATGGCAAAGACATGCAAAGCCTGATGCCATGGTCCCTACACTGAAAAGAAAAGCATAAGATTTGGAAATTTCAAAGTTGCATGGTCAAAGCTTGGAAGTTTTCAAGTTTTTGGATTCTGGTCATCGGATACGGACCGTATGGCTTTAGGCTTACGGTCCGCAAGCTCTGCAGCTGGGCGATATAAGCCAAGGTCGGTTACGGACCACATCCGTCTGAGCATACGGTCTGCAAGAGGTGCATACGGACCGGAGTGACTTTTGCTTACGGTCCGTAAGGCTGTCGCTGGCAGCAGAAATTGGACAGTTGCCTGTTCAGCCTATTGCACCGCCTTACTTAAGTGGTTTTCGAATTCAGGGGCTTGCAACTGGTTTTTGGCATTTTAGGGACACATGGAAACATCTGGTTTCAGTCCTAGACTTAGGTGTAAGAAGATCATGCAATTTTGTTCACTATATAAAGGGCCATTGGTTGCAACATTGAACTTGCTCATTTGCAACTCATTCAAGTGTGCTCTGGAGCTCTCTGATCATCAAGCAAGCCTTCTTAAGATCCGTAATCATACTTAGGACCTTTGTAAGTGTCCCTAACCCTTCCTAATTCAGTTTAGCTTAGTTAATTAGCTAAAAGTCAAACCGTCGTAATTAAGATTTGACTTCGAGATTACTCATAATTTATTCAGTCAAATTTCGAATTAAAAATACCTATGAGTGGGTAATTATGTGGGTAATAAACCCTTAAAAGGGTACTCTCTGATTCCCACTCTAACTAGGTCAATTGTCGGGTCAAAGTTAACTTTAAAATAATGCAAAATTAACAGAAAGCTTATTTTCAAAATAATGCAAAATTAACAATGTAGAAGCCATGCAACCTGTTTTATCATTAATATAACTTGGTAATTAATGTAAGAACATGTCTAAACATGTTCACCCCGATAATTTACAGTTTACGCTCGGTTCGGGACCGAAAGTCGCATAGTTTGACTTCTGCTTGACTTTCAGTTTTGGCCCGTTTAAGCATAGTTTAGATGTGCCTTAGAGCTTATTTAGGACTAGGGTTCATGTTAGTATAACCCTCTAAGATTATACAACTTGATTCACTAGTTATCCGATTCACATGCATGTTTCCGTTAAATGCTTATATGTTGACCATTATGCCCAAATGACCTTAAAATGTGATTTTTGAAAATATAAAAGAGTAGACACCTTAGTTACTGATTTATAAGCTTGCACCTAAAATTTGACATCAGTTTGAGGTCTGGATTAGGAGTTATGCTCATTAGCGTAAATGAAAAGCTTTTTATGAATTAAACGGCGTAATTAGCATATAGCCTATCTAAACCCAATTTTTGAGATCAAAATTTTTACCCACTCATGTAATATAATATTTTAGGATTTTTGAAGATTTTTATTTATTTTTAGGCTGAGCATAACATAGAGTTCTAAGCTTGATTCGGTTATTGTCGGTTTTGCCCTTTTGGGCTATAAAATGAGTTTTACAAATACTTTTGATACCAAACCTTTTTCTACTGATCTAATATGATAAATAAATTATTTTGAGCCTTCTGGAATAATAAAAATATCATCTTTCCTTTGAAAACCCGGAAATGGCTCCAAATCGCCTTTTTAAGCATTTTTAACGCATAGTATGTATTAAAACTATTTAAAACTTATAGGTTTGATGTCTACTGATATATTCAGTAAATTTTTATATTTTAACAGTAAGCAAAAGTTTTAAACTCAGGTTTCCGGTTTTGACCTTTTACGCTTATGTGAAATTACCAAAATGCCCCTACGGTGCATAGTAAGGTTTTAATTAATAAAATTCACATACATATGATACCCTACTGTTATAACTTCTTAAATTAAGTATATTTACTGATTAAATCAGACCTGTAACTCAGATTAATATTTAAACTCTTTTATAACCTTTTAAATGACCAAAATGCCTTTACGGGGCATAGTTTGAGTT
This sequence comes from Helianthus annuus, assembly GCF_002127325.2. Classification (NCBI taxonomy): domain Eukaryota; kingdom Viridiplantae; phylum Streptophyta; class Magnoliopsida; order Asterales; family Asteraceae; genus Helianthus; species Helianthus annuus. Next base: position 32,650,490 of record NC_035438.2, read on the forward strand.
TAAAATCATTTTGAGCATAATAGAAGATATCTTACTGATGTCACAACATATTTAAAGCATATTAACTTAGGAAACTTGTATGTGATTCATTTAGGTACCCGTTACGCACTTTTCGCGTTCGGATCGGCTTATGTAACTAGTTTACATATATTAGCCGAAACGGGTCAAACCATATAATTTTTGTCTCAAAATCCAGAATGTGTTTAGTTTACTCGTATTATACTAGTCTCTAAACTTGTTGGGTCTAAATCACATTCTATTCCGGTCTTCGCTTAATCATGCGTTTGAACCGTATCTATCTTTAACCGTATCTATCTTTAAAACTAAACGGTCTAAGCTTAGGCTAAATTAAAGACCCGTTAGGAATCTAATAGGTTATTATAAACCTTCGTTCCAGAATAGGAGACCCGGTAAAAGCTACGTGCACTTTCTTATTGTGATTATTACTTGCAAAGGTAAATACTTTTAACTTATTTTCCCTTATACGAGCTTGGGGTACGGTATATAAAATACCGCTTGGTCGGGCATTTGACCTTAATCGTTTGGTGGTTAAGTATTATCAAGATGACCCGTTTAAAAATTTGTTTTGTTTGCTTAACGCCTTTGGGAGTTTTAATGACCATGTCCCGGATATCCTTGGCATCATTCATAGAATGGCCACGACCTTAGCACACGGGTGTAGGCGTACACCCGTCAGTGCATTTATAATTAATAAAGTATAACCGCCGGTTACGAGAATAACTCGCCGCGGGATTATACCATGTGGTGTGTCTATTAATCTTTAACCCGGCATGAACCGGGCAACTGAACGCATAACAAACATGTAATTCTTTTACAAGATTATTTACAAATAATTATCCTAAGTTATAAAATCTTTTGTGCCATGTGCATTCAAATCAATTTTCAAACATTTTCAAAATGAGTCAGTTAAATTGTATTTACCAGTGCAAACTGACGTATTTTCCCAAAAAGGTTAAGTGCAGGTACTACTCGTAATAGGCTGGCCTCTCCTTAGCATCAATAAGAGTCTCACAAGCTTGGATGCATTAAGTCTGTTGAACAAGTTTCCTCTTTATTTGATCCGCCTGTGGATCTGTTTCAACTGTTTGTGATACTTAATATTACAATTTTATTCGGTTGAAATAAATCTATCTTTTGCTTCCGCTGTGCATTTAAATTTGTGTTGTTTGACTATGATGATATCAACTACGTCACGATACTCCCCACCAGGCCCACCGGTAATACGTGGAAATATCGGGGTGTGACAGGTTGGTATCAGAGCCAACACTGAGTGAATTAAACACTAGCCTTTTGTGTTTAATCTCAGTTACATGGATTACACATTCCTCTATCCTCGAGTCTAGACAAATAACATAGGACAAATTCTGTTTTGTTTTATTTTTGTCTTATATATATATATATATATATATATATATATATATATATATATTCTTGTTGTTATCTTTGTTTATGTTGACAGGTTTGACAATGCCGCCACGATTCCGGAGAGGCAGAGGCAAGGCCCCGGTGACGGGCCATGATCACGAGGTGGGCCTTCCCCCCGGCGCACATCATCAATTACCATGAGCACCAGTCCCCAAGAGCCTTGGAGGACTTACATTGAACCCGGGAGGCGATCCGTCTCCCTAAGCTCCTCACCATCATACCTTCATTCTTTTGGGCCTCAATCTGAGAATGAGCCCAACAGCCCCCAACCTTCATTCATACCTCTTCAGCGATCGAATTCGCACCACTCTTTCAATGACCCCACTCCTGTTTTTCAGAGCCGGTTCAACCCGGCTAACTACATTCAAGAACCCGTGGGTTTTAACCCATTGGGACCAGAGGACCACTTCTCCAGCGATCACGCCATGGATATGGACGAGGACTCAGACCCCGTCGAGCCTTCAACCAGAACCCCAAACCATCCCATCGAAATCTCTGATGGGTCTTCTTTTCATGGATCACCCTATCGTGGTCCAGACAGTTACCAAGCGAGGTTCAACCAGTTTGAGTGGTATTTTACCCCCTCTGAGCACTCGTCTCCATACCACCACCACCAGCAGCAACAACAGCAGCAGGATCCTTCCGAGGATTCTCGATTTGTGGCAGTCACTCCGCCGCCACCACCACCAGTACAGCAGCCGCCTCCGGAACCACCGAGGCGGAGAAGATCAAACGCACGGATGTCCGTGCGAGGAGGAGTCTGCATCAGCACTCCTCAACCCTCGAGTGGCAGCCACTACCCGCCACTCCAAGAAGAAGAACCACAAATGGGGGGACCATCAAACCCCGTCACAAAAATAAGCTCTGCACTTGTAACACCACCATCGGGTTTTGATAACCCAATCCCTGCATACGCCGCTTCAGCGGCGTATAACCCATTTGAGCAGCCGGCCCATACAAATTACAACTATGCGGATGTTGATCCCTATCAGGCAGCGTGGGACTACAACGCTCTTCATCCTGAAGGGCCCTATGGTGGTCCTTGGACCACTGGGTACCCACCGTATGTGTACCAGCATCCGCCGCCTCCTCAACCACTGTATCAGCCACCGCCGCAACTGCAACTGATCCCGCCAGAACGCCAACAAGAGGTTCTTGATCGATTGGACCAAGTTGAGCGGGAAGTTCAAGAAGACCGCAGGGAACGTCAAGGCTTCTTCAAGGGTTTGGTAGGCCTACTCAAAGGGAAGTCCAAGAGAAGGGATTATTGAAGATCCTTATTTGTTTATTTATTTAGTTGTAATCAAGTCCCTGCGTGGACTTTGGTTTCTGTACTCAGCCCTGCGTGGGCTTGTCTTTTGTATTCTGTCCCTGTGTGGGCATGTCTTTCTGTTAACCCCTGCGTGGGTATGTTTGTTTATTTCGCCCCTGCGTGGGCATGTTATTTCTTAGAAGTCCCGTTTAGGGCAAAATTTATACTGTTCGAATTGATAATGGAATGGTTTAATTTTAATTTTCATATTTATTTATTGTTAATGATATGCATAAACATAGAACATAAAATAAATAAAAATAACATTCCTACCAAAGATCTACCATTATAATAAAATGGCAAAATCTAAAAAGAACAAGACCTAGCCATGTGTCACCTTAAGACAGGGCCAAGATGGTAGTTCCATAATTAGATTCAGATCCATACTAACACCTCAATTTAGGATTATTCTGTGATAAATATTAAAAGAATCTTAAAGGTAAAACCTAGTCTATATGTCGTTGCAGACAGGGCCAAAATGGTAAAACTTACATAAAAGATTCCAAATCTTGTTAACATCTGAAAGTATGTTAACATTCTTGACAAAACGTGATTCGCTAAAATCACATAAGTCATCTTTATTTTAGATTATTCCAAATTTCCCTTATTTTTATAACCATCCTTTATGGATGAAGTGCCTACGGGTTAAAATTAATGTCCTTGGGACTAAAGACAGTAGTAGCCTACAACTCCCTGTCTAGAAAAAGGTAATGAACTTTGACTCAAACCTTAAATACCTTGATTCTGTAAAAATCTTGGTTTATAAATTAAATCTGTCTGTATGACTAGGCTTTTTGTGTTATTATTAAATTATAATATAGGATTGTAAAAAGGTCCTGAATATATAAACAATTAACAAATTAACCCAAAATGGCCATTAAAACCATGGTTAATAATTCATAAAACACTGTAAAAGCTTCTAAATAAACATTGTCCATTATTTTCTTATATGTAGCACTTAAAGCTACATGGCTGGGTCTGATGAGGTAAACAGTCATCCGGTAGAAAACCATGAAAACGCTAAGATACAGGTGACGAGAGCAGAACTGCAAGCATTAGTAGATAATGCTGTTGCAAAAGCTATGGAGCGGCAGTATAGTGAATCTAGTGGGGCTCGAAGTAGGACCCTATCTACACCGCATTCCATGCCTAAGACTCATTCTGAGGCTCACATCAAGCCACCCTCTAAGAAAGAAGAGCCAAAGAAAGATGATGATCGACATTCCTCAAACCAAAATAGTGTTCTGTCCAAAAGGATAGTATTTGATGACAAACCACGTGCTAAAGGTTGCACCTATAAATACTTTGTTTCTTGCAAACCCCGGGATTTCACTGGGGAGAAAGGGGCAGTGGATTGCATGACTTGGTTGGAAAAGATGGACACTGTGGTTGATATTAGTGGATGTGCTGAAAGGGATATTGTAAAGTTTGTATCTCAGTCTTTCAAGGGTGAGGCCCTAGCCTGGTGGAGGTCGTTGATTCAAGCTACCGGGAAGATTCCACTGTACAATATAACATGGGATCAATTTGTCACTCTCATCAAGGAGAACTACTGCCCTTAGCATGAGGTGGAAAAGATTGAGTTTGATTTCCTATCGTTGGTTATGAAGAACCTGGATTGCCAAGCTTACCTTACGAGTTTTAATACAATGTCAAGGTTGGTTCCTTATCTTGTGACCCCGGAACCCAAAAGAATAGCTCGTTTCATTGGGGGTTTAGCCCCAAAAATTAAGGCAAGCGTGAAGGCCTCTCGGCCAACTACTTTTCGGTCTGTAGCAGATATATCATTGTCCCTTACATTGGACGCGGACAGGCAGAGATCGCTAAGGAACTCGGATGCTTAGAAAAGAAAACATGAGTATGACAACTCATGGCGGTCAGATAAGAAACGTAAGGGAAACTACGACCATAAAAAGGGTTCAGGATCTAAGAAGGAGGGTCAGCAGACGGGTGACAAGCCCAAGTGTAAAACCTGCAAGAAGCATCATTTTGGGAAGTGCAGGTATGAGTCGAAATCCCAGTCACAGCCAAGGGCATGTGGGATTTGTAAGTCAAGTGAACACAAGACTCTCGATTGTAAGAAGCTGAAGGACGCAACATGCTACAGTTGCAACGAGAAGGGGCACATTAAGTCAAATTGCCCGAAACTTGCGAAGAAGGCTGAGGAAGGGAAAAAGACCAATGCAAGGGTCTTTCAGATGAACGCACAAGAGGCTATCCAGAACGACAATGTGATAACATGTACCTTTCTAATTAATGATGTTTATGCAAGAGTGTTATTTGATTCCGGAGCAGATAAGTCTTTTGTAGACAATAAGTTTTGTGAATTGTTGAAATTGTCTGTTAAAACCTTAAGTGTGAAGTATGAGGTGGAATTAGCCGATGGAACCATATAAACCGCATCAACCGTGTTAGATGGATGTTTCATATCCATTAGGAACCACTCTTTTCCTTTGTCCCTACTTCCCTTTAAGTTAGCCGGTTTTGATATAGTGATAGGTATGGATTGGTTATCGCATAACCAAGCCCAGATCGTCTGCAATAAGAAGCAAGTGGTGATCAAGACTCCGTCTGGTGAGCCACTTACCATTCAGGGAGACACCCAGTATGGACTGCCTGGGCAAGTGTCCATGCTCAAAGCATCTAGATGCTTGAAGAAGGGTTGTGTCATTCATATGGCACAGGTGACTATTGATGAGCAGAAGCCCAAGATTGAAGATATTCCAGTCATTTCTGAATACCCTGAAGTCTTTCCTGAGGAACTTCCTGGTTTGCCACCAGATAGGCAAGTAGAATTCAGAATTGACATCATCCCCGGAGCAGCAACTGTTGCGAGAGCGCCTTATAGGTTGGCACCAACAGAGATGAAGGAATTGAGGACGCAGCTAGATGATCTGCTAGCTAAAGGTTTTATTAGACCTAGTTCGTCTCATTGGGGAGCACCAATCCTATTTGTGAAGAAGAAGGATGGATCAATGTGTCTATGCATTGATTACCGTGAACTTAATAAGGTTACTATCAAGAATAGGTATCCTTTGCCCAGGATCGACGATCTGTTCGATCAGTTGCAAGGGGCAAGCTACTTTTCCAAGATTGATTTGATGTACACAAGACTGCATTTAGGACTCGCTATGGTCATTATGAGTTCCTAGTGATGCCTTTTGGGCTCACTAATGCTCCTGCCGCATTCATGGATCTCATGAATCGCGTATGCAAGCCTTATCTAGATAAATTTGTCATCGTCTTCATTGACGACATTCTCATCTACTCGAAGAGTCAAGCTGACCACGAGAAGCATCTCCATTGTATTCTGAAACTGCTTCATCAAGAAAAGCTCTATGCCAAATTTTCAAAGTGTGAATTTTGGCTTCGTGAAGTCCAATTCCTTGGACATCTTGTTAGTGAGCATGGTATCCAAGTAGATCCTGCTAAGATTGAAGCTATCATGAACAGGCAAGAGCCGAAGACGCCTACGGAGATTCGCAGCTTTCTAGGACTGGCAGGATATTATAGGCGATTTATCGAAAACTTCTCAAGAATTGCAGCACCCCTGACTTTACTCACTCGCAAGAATAGCAAGTTTGATTGGGGGCCTAAGCAGCAAGAATCCTTTGATATTCTGAAGCGGAAGTTGAGCAACGCTCCAGTGCTGACATTACCAGAGGGGATTGATGAGTTTGTTGTGTATTGTGATGCATCACACACTGGTATGAGTTGTGTGCTTATGCAGAAAGGCAAAGTCATTGCCTATGCTTCACGACAGTTAAAGGTGCACGAGAAGAACTACACCACCCATGACTTGGAGCTGGGTGCCGTTGTATTCGCGCTAAAACTGTGGAGGCATTACGTGTATGGAACCAAATGCGTGATCTATTAGGATCACAAGAGCCTTCAACACTTGTTTAATCAGAAGGACTTGAACATGAGGCAGCGGCGCTGGATGGAAACTTTGAATGATTATGACTGTGAGATAAAATACCATCCAGGCAAGGCGAATGTGGTTGCCGATGCCTTAAGTAGGAAGGAGAGAGTAAAGCCTATAAGAATCAATGCCAAGAGCATCGAGATAAAGAACAGTCTGAATGAAAGGTTGTTAGCTGCGCAGAAGGAAGCTGTCTTGGAAGCTAACTACCCTGAGGAAAAGCTAGGAGTAACTGAAGAACAGTTATGCTATTGCAACGACGGAATCCTAAGGTTAAATGGACGTATATGGGTTGCAGTTTATGGAGGACTTCGGGATGTCATCCTCCAGGAAGCCCACAGTTCCAAATATTCCGTTCATCCTGGAGCTGATAAGATGTACCAGGATCTGAAGGCAAGTTATTGGTGGATAGGCTTGAAGAAGTCTATAGCTGCCTATGTAGCTAAATGTTTGATGCGTGCACAAGTCAAAGCTGAACATCAGAAGCCGTCAGGTTTACTGCAACAGCCTGAGATTCCCACATGGAAATGGGAAATGGTGACAATGGATTTCATCACCAAATTGCCAAAGACAAAGAAAGAAAATGATACTATATGGGTAATAGTAGATAGACTGACTAAGTCAGCACATTTCCTACCCATTAAGGAAACTTATAGCTCCGACATGCTAGCCCAATTATATGTAGATAAGATTGTATCTCTGCATGGCGTACCCGTGTCACACCCCAACCGATGGCGGAATCATCGGGGCAAGGCACTGAGCGAAACAGATTGTCCAGAAGTTTCCACAACAACTATCATTACCATTCAATTTATATAACACGTCTCATACCGTGACTCAAATGGCAAAACAAATTATTACAAATAACATCTAGTCAAATAATTTTGTTCCGACAACTCACATTTAAATAAAAACAATTAAATATTGTTCAAATGCTCCTATAGACCCAGCCTGACAAGATCTACAAACAACTATGCTCTAGTTGCTCTTTCCTAACAGATGACTATTTGTTGGGGGCCTCTAGAGCTTTATTCTAACCTCGCTTTCCTACCAAGCAAACATCTTAAACACCTGTCACATATGTTAAAATAAAGTCAATACATACAATGTAAAAGTGAGCATACAAGTTTGATAATAGCATATAGAGTTCGAATAGTTTACGTATAACCAGCACGTACACAGAGGAAAACGAAGCATGTTAATTATCGATATGGACCTATCGATACCAATGACTGCGAGTTGACTGTCCGAGACAATTCGCAATACATGATTACCACCGTAATCCATGCAAGTAATTGTCCTTAACAACCCCCGTGTGAACGGGTGTTGAGTCCAAACTATAGTACTACGTCGTTAAGGTAGGTAGACAACATTCCACGTGTAAACACAATCAACAAGGATTCATTTAGTCACGTAATACATGCATATTGGTTAGCGTTCAAATAGCTTGAGTAGTGTGATCGTTTGTGTTTTGATATAAGTAACATATGTAACACCCAAAAGTGCTAAGAGCAAAAAGGGATCGAGTATACTCACAGCAATTGATTGATGGATTGAAGGGAGCGCTTGAGAGTGGGGTTAGCCTGAACAGTTCGATAGCATAATGATGAATACGCGTAAAATGGAAACAAGTGTAAGTGGGTCGAACAGCCTGGTCGATCGAACGGGTTGTTCGTTCGGTTGGAAGGTCCGTTCGGACAGTCTGTTTGATCGGCCGGTAGGCTCGATCGGCTGGACTGTTCGAGTGGATTGTTTCTTCCTTTGAGTAGGATGTGTTTGTGTATGATGGTTTGACCTTTTGAAGTTTTTGTTGTAGTATTTGAGAACACTGAAGTGTTCTTACCTTTCAGGTCGATCGATCGAACGGTCTGTTAGATCGGCCGGCTTAACCGATCGGTTAGGAACTTCAGTAGTACTCCTCAGCAGGATGTCACTCGATCGAACAGCATGCTCGATCGAACAACATGCTCGATCGGGTGGCATTCCAATACGTCGAACGAATTGAAAATCGATTAAGAGTTGATGCATAGTATCTCATGATCGGATGAGTAATGTTATCAAACGGCTCGTTCGATCGAACATCACCTCGTTCAATACTATACTTCATGAAATTGTCAAAGTGTAGGGCCACTTGCTAGCCGATCGGCTGGCCTGGTCGATCAGCCGACATGTCCGATCGGTTGGGCTGTTCGTTCGGACAGCCTAACCGTTCGGTCAGCATCCTGACCTGGTCGGCCTGTTCATCTAACACTTGGTTGTTTTGGTTATTTGACGTTATATTGAGGTAGTTTGACAACAAGCTGAACCATGGAACCTTCGTTCTTACTCGTTTCCCCTGCTCGGACAGGAATCACCCAAATCCGGCCAGTGAACGGTTCGGAACGGCGGTTTAACGTTTAACACGAAGTCAGTGAACCTCGTAGATAGAACCTGAATCTTGAACCACACACCCATTAGAATGATTAGTGAGTTGGCTCAAGCTCCGTTTCTACCGGTTTGAAGGCATTGAGTGTAAAAGAATTGAAAGAAGGTTGGAAATCCTTCTTTCAATCCTTCACATCATGTAAATGTTTAGATCTTTGATAGATCTTAGCTTGTTTTTGTGGAAATCTGTTAGATCCGAGCTATTCATGGTGGATTGAGGCCAAAACATGATGTTCTTGAAGAACACCGTGATGACATCATCCTAGAATGCTTAGATCTTGATGATTTCACGGTTAGAAATCAAGATTCGAAAGATAGAAAGGTGTAGAAGTGTGTATTAATCAAGAAAGGACAAGATTTAGGATGAAAACTTACCGGAATTGGAAGAAATCTGAGAAAAGGTGAGGAGCACGAGCTGGTCGGTCAGAGAGTTTCCAAAAGTGGAAAGAATGAATAATGACAGCCCTATTTATAGGCTCCAAAAGAGGAAAGGGCTGGTCGATCGGCCAGGCATCCCGATCGGACAGCCTGCTCGATCGGACAGTCTGTCCGATCGGCTGGGCTGTTCGATCGGCTGACAGCCTGATCGATCCACAGCTTGGTTCGAGTGTTCGGTGCGACGATTTTCGATATTTCGATTTCAATTGAAGACGATACGAATACGATGGAGTTTGCTATTCAAATTACTTTCAGTCCCAACTACTATATCTAACATACAATCATCTATATTTCACACTATCCTTACATTACTATTCGATTTCGATTGCATTCGATTTGAGTTTCGAGTTTCGATTGGAGTTTCGATTGATTACCACACAAAACATAAAGTAAACACGCACAGGTAACACATAAGGCACACACACACGTATAACAACAACCAAAGTTCGCGTAATTCGAGATTCGAGTTCAATGATGGTTAGATCGGTTTGATTACCGATTAGTTAGCTTTATCGCATTGTTACTTCCTTCTATTCACAGTCGTAAATCGGTTCGCGTCGATTAAACATTCGATTACTTCGATTAATTCTGATTAACAACACTTACTCCACATAATACAATTAAAACACAAAATAGACTAATTATAGTCAAAGAAGTCAAAGTTGACTTGGACTTTGACTTTGACATTCGAGAACACGGGGTGTTACAACCTCCCCTTGTTTAGGGAATTTCGTCCCCAAATTAGGCTCGAAGCTGCACAGCACCGTGAATTACCAATTTAACGCTCCAGATCTTCATTTGAACAACTTTGGGTACTTGGCCTTCATGTCGCTTTCGAGTTCCCAAGTGAACTCTGCGCCTCGTTTGCCTTCCCATCGGACTTTCACGATAGGGATGCGCGAGCGCCTGAGTTGCTTGGTTTGGCGATCCATGATTTCGACAGGCTTTTCCACGAAGTGTAGCGTTTCGTTTACTTGAAGGTCGTCGAGCGGTACAATAAGATCATGATCAGCTAGGCATTTTCGGAGGTTCGACACAAGGAAAGTTGGGTGGACGTTACTGAGTTCCTCCGGTAGTTTGAGTCTGTAGGCGACTTTTCCGATCCTTTACATAATCTTAAAAGGTCCAACATATCGAGGCGCTAGTTTCCATTTCTTGCCGAATCTGACCACACCCTTCCAAGGTGATACCTTTAGGAGTACGTAGTCGCCAACGTCAAATTCAAGGGGCTTGCGTCTTCTATCGGCGTAACTTTTCTGTCTATCCCTGTCTTTCGACAAGTTGTCTCGAATCTGGAGGATTTTGTCAGTCGTTTCTTGTAGTAACTCGGGACCGGTTAATTGCGAATGACCGATCTCGTGCCATACAATAGGCGAACGACATCTTCTTCCATATAAAGCCTCGAATGGTGCCATTTGTATGCTGGCATGATAGCTGTTGTTGTACGAGAATTCGACTAACGGCAGGTATTTGTTCCAACTACCACCGAAGTCTATGACACACGCTCGAAGCATGTCCTCAAGAGTACGGATCGTTCTCTTAGTCTGTACGTCGGTTTGAGGATGGAATACAGTACTCAGGTTAAGCGACGTACCAAGAGCCGCTTGAAACGTTTCCCAGAGTCGCGAAGTAAACCGAGCATCACGGTCAGAAATGATATCACGAGGCGTACCATGATTACAAATGATCTCGTCGGTGTAGATTCGGGCTAGTCTTTCTACCTTGTAGTCTTCCCGTATTGGTAAAAAGTGGGCTGATTTGGTCAGACGATCAACTATAACCCAAATGCTGTCGTGACCTGATGGCGTGGGCGGAAGTTTGGTTATGAAATCCATAGCTATACTCTCCCACTTCCATATAGGGATTGGAGGTTGTTCGAGTAAGCCAGAAGGTCGCTGATGTTCAGCCTTAACTCTTGCACAAGTCAGGCAACTTCCAACATAGAGGGCGATATCCCGTTTCATACCCGGCCACCAGTACTTGTAACGAAGATCCTGGTACATTTTATCGGCACCGGGATGAATAGAATACCGGGATTTGTGGGCTTCGTTCATTATAATCTTTCGCAAATCGGTCCGCTTAGGGATCCCATCTGCTTTGCTTACAAGATGAGCTCCGTCGTGATAGATTCTCTCCTTCTTCAAAGTGCGTTCGTTAAAACAGGCATGCTGGGCTTCGCGGATGAGAGTTTCGAGATTGTGCTGGGCTTGGGTATTGCGAATACTAAGCAAATAACTCCTCTGCTGAGTGCGTCGGCTACAACATTTGCCTTGCCTGGATGATAACGAATCTCACAGTCGTAATCGCTAAGAAGTTCTACCCATCGGCGTTGACGCATGTTAAGTTCTTTCTGATTAAAGATGTGTTGTAAACTCCTATGATCGGTGAAGATCGTACACTTGGTACCATACAGGTAGTGTCGCCAAATCTTCAATGCAAAAACAACTGCGCCTAGCTCGAGATCGTGGGTTGTATAGTTCTTCTCGTGGATTTTGAGCTGACGAGATGCGTAAGCTATAACCTTGTCCCGTTGCATGAGAACACAACCAAGACCAACGTTGGAAGCATCACAATAGACAATGAAATCGTTGTTTCCGTCTGGCAACGCGAGAATAGGAGCATTGCAGAGCTTGCGCTTAAGGGTTTGAAAAGCAGATTCTTGTTCAGTTCCCCAAACAAAAGACCTGTCTTTCTGAGTAAGAGCGGTAAGCGGCACAGCGATCTTAGAGAATCCTTCGATAAATCGTCGATAATAGCCCGCTAGTCCGAGAAAAGATCGGACTTCAGACGGATTCTTTGGCGTAATCCAGCTTTTAACTGCTTCAATCTTCGCGGGATTGACATGAATACCCTGACTATTCACGATGTGACCTAGAAACTGAACCTCCTCCAACCAGAATTCGCACTTGGAGAACTTGGCGTAGAGTTGGTTCCCCTGGAGTAACTCGAGAACCAAACGTAGATGTTGCGCGTGTTCGGCTTTCGATTTGGAATAAATCAAGACATCGTCGATGAACACGATGACGAAACGGTCAAGATAAGGTTTACACACGCGATTCATCAGATCCATAAAAACTGCGGGCGCGTTGGTTAGGCCAAAAGGCATAACAACGAACTCATAGTGGCCGTAGCGAGTGCGAAAGGCGGTTTTGGGTATATCTTCTTCTTGTATGCGTAGCTGGTGATAACCTGAACGTAGATCGATATTCGAGAAGCACGATGCACCTTGTAGCTGATCAAACAAATCGTCGATTCGAGGTAGAGGATAACGGTTCTTGATGGTCAGCCTATTCAATTCCCGATAGTCGATGCACATCCTGAACGACCCATCCTTCTTTTTGACGAAAAGGACTGGCGCGCCCCAAGGAGAGGTGCTCGGGCGAATAAAGCCTTTTTCAAGTAACTCCTGGAGTTGGTTTGAGAGTTCCCTCATTTCAGATGGTGCGAGTCGATATGGGGCTTTAGCAACAGGGTTAGCTCCAGGAATGAGGTCGATACGAAAGTCGATATCACGACTTGGCGGCAGTCCGGGAAGATCATCAGGGAACACCTGAGGAAATTCACGAACCACTGGGACGTCTTTGACTTCAACCTTCTTTTTCTTTTCCTTCTCCGCTACTACAATGTTGGCCAAGAAAGCTCTGTATTCCTTGCGGAGATACTTGCTAGCTTGGATACACAACATGAGCTTGAGACCCTTCGAAGCTGTTTCACCGTACATACATAAGAGATCACCATTTGCGAGCGAGAATCATATCATCTTTTCAAAACACACAACTTCAGCATGGTTTTCGTGAAGAAAGTCCATGCCTACTATGACGTCAAAACTTCCGAGCTGCATTGGAAGAGATTGATTGGGAAGAGGTGATTGTTGAGCTCGAGGGTACAATTACGAAGAACAGAGTTAACGGCGACGGTTCTTCCAGTAGCAACTTCGTCTTCGAATGACGAAGGAAGATAAGAACGCTTACGACTAAGGAGCTTCTCGAATTCAAACGACACAAAGCAGTTATCGGCTCCAGTATCAAACAAACATAATGCATAAATACCATTCATAAGGAAAGTACCATTAACCACATTGTTGTCAGCCTGGGCTTGACGGGCGTTGATGTTAAAGGTTCTGGCACGAGCTGCTTGCTGTTGCTGCTGAGGCTGCTGCTGGTGCTGCTGCTGCTGGGGTTCTTGTTTCACAACCCGGTTCGGGCATATGTTTGCAAAGTGGTTAGGATCACCACATGCAAAGCAGACTCGAGCATTGAACACTGGTGCTTGAGCTGCAGGTTGGCCTTGAGGGGCTGGGAGTAGAGCTTGATGAGCGGCGGCTTGAACTGGGCTTGACGGGGACCATAGCGACAGTTCGTAGTGAAATGCCCGTAGAGGTTGCAGTGGGCGCAGAAACGACAGGCGATTCCCACCGGATGATGGTATGAGCATGTCGGGCAGAGCGGGTGGGGACCTGTGTAAGCGCGCTTGGCTGGCGGCGCATTGATCACTGGAGCTTGTCGATGGTGCGACTGCTGCTAAGCCTGTACGGCTTGCAGAGGAGCAGCAGTCGTTGTCACAGCACAGTTCTTGTTGCTGGAGATGTTGTTGTTGTGCTTCTTCTTTCTTCTTGATGACTTGGAGGGTTGAGCAGTGGCGGTGTTGATGGTCGATGCGGTGGTGGCTTGGTGCAGAGACTTGGTATGCTTATCCCAAAAACCAGACTTTACCCGCTTGTCATTAATCTCAGTGGCAAGCAGGTAGGTCTCTTCAATCGATGATGGCTTGGCAGCATGAACGAAATATGCAACACAATTGGGTAGAGCTCGAATATATTTCTTGATGGCCATGTCTGACGTCTTGACTTGATCGGGACAAATGATGCTGAGCTGTTTAAATCGTGCAGTCAAGGCAGTGTTATCTCCATCCTTCTGCTTAATGTTCCAAAACTCGTCCTCCAGCTTTTGGCATTCATGGGGAGGGCAGAATTCGTCCATCATGATGGCTTTCAGCCCCTTCCATATCAGCTCATAAGCTGCATCATTCCCGCGTTTGTTTCGTTCGGCTTCCACCAGTCTAGAGCTCGGGACTGGAAGACGCCTGTAGCATTGAGGGTGCGGAGATTTTCTGGACAGCCGCTTTGGCGCAGAGTGACTTCGATAGAATCGAACCATTGAAACATAGCTGTTGGGCCATCTTCTCCGGTGAATTCCTTTGGTCCGCATGCCTTGAACTGCTTAAAGCTGAAACCAGTCTTGTTGGTGTCTTTAGGAGCATCGATTCGCGACTCCTCAGACGATTTGCTGGCGTTTTCAAAGACATCGCTCACAGCTTTTGCCACACTCTTGGCAATGATAGCAGCGAGACGCATGTCTCTCTTCTCTTGGCGAGTAAGTGGGGTTCGGTGTCCAGATGACGACATGGTCTGCAATGGACATCGCCGTAGGTCTCAGACACAACAATCGAATCTCACCTCACACGTCTACTACTTACTAAAGCTTAGAAACACGTTGAAACATGCATCACATAACCACATAAACACAAATTCACAGATTCACATAATCACAGAAGCACATAAGCACGTAGGCACGTAGAGCACAGAGACACCTTGTGACAACTCGAAACTTAGAACCTTTCTTGTGTCTCGATGTAACATACTTGTACGCTATGGGACTAGTTAACTCGTTAATAAATGTGAAGTTTTATGTGAAATGTGCCTTGTTTGTGTGTTTGTATGTATATACGTATGTATTATAAGCAAGCCGAGAACCCAACCCGAAAACAAAGAACCCGACTCGAGACCATGAGGTCTCGAGTGAATAGTGGCCGGTGGGCCTTTGGGCCGCAAACCATCAACCGAAACCCATTAAGGGTGCACCACTTGAAGCTAATATATATATATGTGCATTACCCTCCTAACCACACTTGCTACTCTTGAACAACACACACTCATACTCTCACTCTTCCCCTCTCTAAAAACCCTAAGAAACACAAACACACCTTGGTAGCCGGCCAACACTAGGATTCGGATCAAGCTTGGAAATCGACCTTGGAGTTCACCTTTCCTATCTCTTAGCCGGTTAGTAATCCTTGTTATGTTTTGTGCTTGGATTGATTATTATGACATTATGTTGCTTGCTAAGTTTGAACATGAGAAATGATAGTTTATCTATGATAAAGATGTTGATTGATAGAAAATAGTTACCAAATGATGATGAATCGATTAACATGTTTTCGGATATATTGCATGATGGACTATGATATCTTGTTTAAACCACTAGTGTTGATGTTTATGAAATCGGCTTGCAATTGTCATACAATCGGATTAGTATAAAACCGGGCTTGTGGTATTATGCTAAGTGTTTTGATGCTTGTTCATAACTTGGTTGAATAAGTGTTATTGTGCTTGAATATATGAAAAACTTGATGAATGAGTTTGAATACATGAAGAACTTGTTGAATATGATATGAATGTGCTTTGAATGTTTGAATTCTGCCTATTTGATCCGATTTTGGTTAGTGTTAGACAAGAAAGCATGTTTTAGTGGATAGTACAATATTTGTGTTGCATGATATTCAAATGCTATTGGATAAGTACAAACTGTGCAGAAATCAGCAGATGTTGGGGAGTCGAAACCCTGGTTGCGACTAGAAATCTCCATGTTGCGACATCAGTTGCGAGTCGAGAACATCAGGTTACGACTCGCAACCATGGCATGCCAAGCCGAAACCGTGGTTGCGACACAGGTTGCGACTCGCAACCATCCCTGATCAACACAAACAGCATATCCCGCAACTGTGATTGCGAGTCCGGTTACGACTCGCAACCAAAAGCAGCACAACCCGAGACCGCGCAGTTGCGAGTCTTGTTGCGACTCGCAACCACACTTAATGGGCTTACGTATTTATGGGCCTACGATTAGTGGGCTGGGCTTATGAGCTTTCTGTGCTAACCGTTGATGCATGATTTGGGCTTGAGTAGTTGGGTTGAACTTATGGGCTTTATGTGTTACTGTTAACTGAATATGTTAAACTTTTACACCGTGATTGCTACTTGTATGTGCACTGCTTGGTTTGAATCTGATTATAAGCGGTATCTATGTTAGGACGTGATTGACTACTTGCGAATTGATTGACCCTTCTGTGTTACTACCGAGCGAACCGAGGTGAGTTCACACCCTCTACAAATCATGGGATTCCCTGGGTTGGGAACGGGGTTAAGGAACGTGGGTTCCTCGTCCTCCTTGGGTAGGACGGTGTTGGTTCAGGAATGTAATTCCTCGTCCTGGTGGACGGATAACTCGTACTAGACTAAAACTCTATCACGAAGTCCCTCCTTTTTGTATCGACTTAATCGTCGGGCCAATGGCGAGCGGGTCATTAGTTAGATAGCGCTATTTAGGTCTGACAAACCTCACACCGTGCCGCAGAGGACGGGCGTGAACTAATGGATCTGGGGCACGTCAATGATGATAGACATTGATGTTTTCAGGGCACATAAACATGACTACAGTCAGCAGTCGATATGGTAACGAGTCTAGTGTACGCATGGGGTAGCCCCCACGGCCGAAATGCCTGATAACTACATGGGGTAGCCCCCACGGCTGGAGTGCCGGTGTAACTGGGAATGAACAAGTCACATTTTTAAACTATGGGGTAACCCCCACGGCATGATGCCAGATAAAGGAAACTGTTTTTGGAAACCACTAAAACGAACACCCAACTGTGAACTCACTCAACTAGTTGTTGACTCGTTACTACATGCTTTGCAGGACCATAGGTATTCAGCTGGAGCTTGCATGGAGGTGGGTCGTTGTGGGACACGGATTGCTGCGTATTATGTTAAACTTGAAACTATTTGAACTTATGTTTTACTTTTGAGACTTATGCTTCCGCTTGCAACTTAAACTTGTTTTGTTAAAACGCCAATCGTATTGGTTAGACTTTTATAACTAATTATATGCTTGTTCAATATGATTGGTGGCTGGATCCTGGTCAGTCACGCCTCCAAGCGGTAGTACTCCGCAGGTGGGATTTTGGGGGTGTGACAGATTGGTATCAGAGCCATTGGTTATAGTGAACTAGGTTTTAATAAAGGAGAAACGTTTTTTGTTAAAACCAGACTATAACCGGTTTAGTGCTCAACGGTCCACAACGACACTTCGCTCCACATGCAAGGCTCGACATTCTAGGTAATATGATGTGCGTATATCGCCTACTTGTTAGATACATAGTACATTGCTCATGGTATGCTTGACTAGTATAACTACTGTTGTTTGAACACGTGTGTGCTTACCCTGTCCTACTATCATACTTTCGCGAACCTCTCTCACTCGTATTACTCTTATTATGAAGAATCATGTCTGGACGCGTTAACATGACACAAGCCCAGTTGACGGCTTTGATCAACGAACGAGTTGCCGCAGCGCTTGCAGCTGCAAACGCAGGAGGTATATCCTGCCGTCCGAATTTGTTCTAGGATCATTTGGATCCTACTCTCATGAACCAACCTTTGTGTTAAACTCTGTCTTTCTTTCCCCTACCTTAGGTCAATATGCTCAGGCACCGGTGTGCACTTTTAAGACCTTTATGGACTGTCGACCCACTACTTTTAGCGGAACTGAAGGAGCAGTAGGTCTCCTACACTGGTTTGAGAAACTAGAGTCTGTGTTCGAGATGTGTGAATGCCCTGAAGCGCGCAGGGTGAAGTATGCTACTGGTACTCTCGAGAGTTTAGCCCTCACGTGGTGGAATGCTCAAGTGCAAATGCTGGGATTGGTTGCTGCCAACGCCACCCCATGGGAAACTTTCAAGGAAATGGTCAAGGAGGAATACTGCAGTCGCGATGACATCCATAAGCTGGAAGATGAGTTCTACAATCTCAAGATGACGGGGTCAGAGATTGAGGCGTACACTAAGAGATCGCATGAGCTTGCCTTGTTGTGTCCTACTATGGTGGACCCTCCGTATAAGCGAATTGAACTTTATCTCAAGGGCTTGGTGCCAGAGATCCAAAGCCATGTGACTTCAGCAAACTTGACTACTATCCAGCAGGTTGTTCAGTTGGCTCACCGTCTCACTGATCAGGCGGTGGAGCAGAACAAGTTACCAAAGCGTATAGGTGCTGCAACTACTTCTGGTACCTCTAGTGGGGACAAACGGAAATGGGATGGAACTTCAAGCAGGGGTTCAACTTCTGTGCAATCTCAGTCTCAGCAGAGAAAGACTGACAACCACAAGAGCCCCAGTCAGCAATCGTCTGGTGGTCAAAGTCATGGTGGGTACAAGGGGAATCACCCCAAATGCAATCGTTGCAACTTACATCACAGTGGGCCATGCACCAGGGGCAACTGTCATCGGTGCAACAAGCCTGGTCATGTTGCAAAGGATTGCAGGAGCGCATATCCCGCCAATCAGAATCGTCAGCAACCTCAGCAGAACCAGCGACAGCAGCAGGGTAACAACAAAGGATGCTTTCAGTGTGGAGCTGAAGGTCACTTCAAGAAAGATTGTCCCCAACTGAACCAGAACAACAACAACAACAATCAGGGGAATGGTAAAAATGGGAACAACAACAACAACAATGGTGCCAGGGGGCGAGTGTTCGTGATTGGTCAAGGTGAAGCAAGGAATGATCCCAACGTGGTGACGGGTAAGTTCCTTCTCGACGACTTTTATGTTACAGTCTTATTTGATTCGGGTGCCGATACTAGCTATGTGTCACTAGAAGTTAGTAAAATGCTTAAGCGTATTCCCACACCCCTGAGCGACAAGCACACTGTAGAGCTAGCAAATGGTAAGAGCTTGGAAGCCTCGCACGTAGTCAAAGGTTGCCAACTCATTCTCGCTAACCAAACCTTCTCTATTGACCTTATTCCTATCGTCTTGGGTAGTTTCGACGTTGTCATTGGGATGGATTGGTTATCCCAACACCGAGCAGAGATTCTTTGCAACGAGAAGATCGTTCGTATTCCTGGTTTAGGTAGTGAACCACTTATGATTCGTGGCGACAAGAGAAGTGCTGTTGAGAACATCATCTCTCTTCTTAAGGCCCAGAAGTGCTTACGAAAGGGCCACACTGCGATTTTGGCTCTAGTTACTGATACCACAGAGAAAGAGAAGAAGCTAGAAGATTTTCCAGTTGTACGAGACTATCCTGAGGTATTCCCTGAGGAATTACCTGGTCTTCCGCCCCATCGCCAAGTCGAGTTTCAGATTGAACTAGCTCCTGGAGCTGCGCCTGTAGCCCGTGCACCTTATCGTTTAGCCCCATCAGAGTTGGAAGAACTCTCTACGCAACTACAAGAACTCTTGGATAAGGGTTTTATTCGTCCTAGCTCATCGCCTTGGGGAGCTCCAGTACTATTTGTAAAGAAAAAGGACGGTACCTTCAGAATGTGTATCGACTATCGTGAACTCAACAAGGTGACTGTGAAGAATCGTTACCCTCTACCGCGCATTGACGACTTGTTCGACCAGTTGCAGGGGTCGAGCTACTATTCAAAGATCGATCTGAGATCGGGATATCACCAGCTGAGAGTTCGGGAAGGGGATGTCTCTAAGACAGCCTTTAGAACTCGATATGGGCACTATGAGTTTTTGGTCATGCCGTTTGGGCTGACGAACGCACCCGCAGTCTTCATGGATTTGATGAATCGAGTGTGCAAGCCTTACCTGGACAAGTTTGTTATAGTCTTCATCGACGACATCCTGATCTATTCTAAGAGTCAGGAGGAGCACGAACAGCATCTACGACTTATTCTGGAACTCCTTCGGAAGGAACAGCTTTACGCAAAGTTCTCGAAATGCGACTTCTGGCTTCGTGAAGTCCATTTCCTGGGGCATGTAGTGAACAAGGATGGGATTCACGTTGATCCATCCAAAGTGGATTCTATTAAGAACTGGCCTGCGCCCCGCACACCAAAGGAAATTCGCCAATTCTTGGGATTGGCAGGTTACTACAGGAGATTCATTAAGGATTTTTCTAAGATCGCGCAGCCTCTCACCTTGTTAACGCAGAAAGGCGTTGTCTATCATTGGGGAAAAGCACAAGAGTTAGCTTTTCAGCATCTAAAGGATAGACTTTGTAGTGCACCTATCCTTTCACTGCCAGAGGGCACAGAAGATTTTGTGGTTTATTGTGATGCATCAATTCAAGGTCTTGGTTGTGTATTGATGCAACGAGATAAAGTCATAGCTTACGCCTCACGACAACTCAAGGTTCATGAGAAGAACTACACTACACATGATTTGGAACTGGGAGCTGTTGTTTTCGCACTTAAACTATGGCGGCATTACCTGTACGGAACCAAGTGCGCCATCTACACCGACCACAGAAGTCTAGAGCACATATTCAAGCAGAAGGAACTGAATATGCGGCAACGACGATGGGTCGAGCTGCTGAACGACTACGAGTGCTCCATCAGGTATCACCCGGGCAAGGCCAATGTTGTGGCCGACGCCCTGAGTCGAAAGGACACTACGCCTAAGCGCGTAAGAGCTCTACAACTCACGATCCATTCTAGTCTACCTTCGCAAATACGAGCTGCTCAGATAGAAGCACTGAAACCAGAAAACGTAAGAGCCGAAGCCCTACGCGGGTCAAGACAACGCTTAGAGCAGAAGGAAGACGGTGCTTACTACGTAACGGGACGCATTTGGGTCCCACTCTATGGCGACTTACGAGAACTTGTAATGGATGAAGCACACAAATCTCGCTACTCGGTACACCCTGGTTCGGACAAGATGTACCACGATATTAAAGCTACGTATTGGTGGCCTAGCATGAAGGCCCACATAGCAACTTACGTCAGCAAGTGTTTGACTTGTGCGCGAGTCAAGACGGAATATCAGAAACCCTCAGGCCTACTCCAACAACCAGAAATACCTCAATGGAAATGGGAGCAGATTTCCATGGATTTTGTTACTGGCCTACCTAGATCTCAACGCGGAAACGATACTATTTGGGTGATAGTGGATCGACTCACGAAATCCGCACACTTCTTGGCAATTAAGGAAACAGATAAATTCTCCACTTTAGCGGAAATATACCTCAAGGAAGTTGTTTCGAGGCACGGGGTGCCCACCTCTATCATCTCCGATCGAGATGCACGCTTTACTTCGGAACTGTGGCAAGCAATGCACAAATCTTTTGGCTCACGTTTAGATATGAGCACAGCGTATCACCCACAGACGGACGGGCAGTCCGAGCGCACTATTCAGACCTTAGAAGACATGCTTCGTGCATGTGTAATCGACTTTGGCAACAGCTGGGAAAAGCATCTGCCACTTGTGGAGTTCTCGTATAATAACAGCTACCACACCAGCATTAAAGCTGCTCCGTTTGAGGCATTGTACGGACGTAAATGCCGGTCACCTCTTTGTTGGGCAGAGGTGGGGGATAGTCAGATCACTGGTCCTGAACATGTGGTAGACACTACTGAGCGGATTGCTCAAATACGACAACGCATGGCGGCCGCTCGTGACCGTCAGAAGGCCTACGCCGATAAGGGCAGGAAACCACTTGAGCTCCAGGTTGGGGAGCGGGTATTACTCAAAGTTTCACCCTGGAAAGGTGTGGTTCGTTTTGGTAAACGAGGCAAACTCAACCCACGATACGTTGGACCTTTCGAAATCATTGAGAAAATAGGCAAGGTGGCCTACAGACTGAACTTACCAGCAGAACTCGGTGCAGTTCACAACGTTTTCCATGTGTCGAATCTGAAGAAGTGTCTGTCAGATGAGACCCACGTAGTTCCTCTGAAAGAACTTACGATCGACGAACAGTAGAAATTCGTCGAGGAACCAGTCGAAATCACGGACCGGGATGTTAAGGTCCTCAAAAGCACTAGAATACCTCTCGTTCGAGTTCGTTGGAACTCACGTCGCGGCCCAGAGTTCACCTGGGAGCGCGAAGATCGGATGAAACAAAAGTATCCCCAACTGTTTGAGAACAGTGCAACCGCTACTGAGGCTGAAGCTACGGAATTTCGGGACGAAATTCCAGATCAACGGGGGGTGGATGTGACACCCCAGGATAACCAGGAAAACCTTGCAACTTAACTAGCTTCCTCAGTGAGTGCCATCAAATTTCGGGACGAAATTTCTTTCAACTTGGGGATGATGTGACAACTCGAAATTTAGAACCTTTCTTGTGTCTCGATGTAACATACTTGTACGCTATGGGACTAGTTAACTCGTTAATAAATGTGAAGTTTTATGTGAAATGTGCCTTGTTTGTGTGTTTGTATGTATATACGTATGTATTATAAGCAAGCCGAGAACCCAACCCGAAAACAAAGAACCCGACTCGAGACCATGAGGTCTCGAGTGAATAGTGGCCGGTGGGCCTTTGGGCCGCAAACCATCAACCGAAACCCATTAAGGGTGCACCACTTGAAGCTAATATATATATATGTGCATTACCCTCCTAACCACACTTGCTACTCTTGAACAACACACACTCATACTCTCACTCTTCCCCTCTCTAAAAACCCTAAGAAACACAAACACACCTTGGTAGCCGGCCAACACTAGGATTCGGATCAAGCTTGGAAATCGACCTTGGAGTTCACCTTTCCTATCTCTTAGCCGGTTAGTAATCCTTGTTATGTTTTGTGCTTGGATTGATTATTATGACATTATGTTGCTTGCTAAGTTTGAACATGAGAAATGATAGTTTATCTATGATAAAGATGTTGATTGATAGAAAATAGTTACCAAATGATGATGAATCGATTAACATGTTTTCGGATATATTGCATGATGGACTATGATATCTTGTTTAAACCACTAGTGTTGATGTTTATGAAATCGGCTTGCAATTGTCATACAATCGGATTAGTATAAAACCGGGCTTGTGGTATTATGCTAAGTGTTTTGATGCTTGTTCATAACTTGGTTGAATAAGTGTTATTGTGCTTGAATATATGAAAAACTTGATGAATGAGTTTGAATACATGAAGAACTTGTTGAATATGATATGAATGTGCTTTGAATGTTTGAATTCTGCCTATTTGATCCGATTTTGGTTAGTGTTAGACAACAAAACATGTTTTAGTGGATAGTACAATATTTGTGTTGCATGATATTCAAATGCTATTGGATAAGTACAAACTGTGCAGAAATCAGCAGATGTTGGGGAGTCGAAACCCTGGTTGCGACTAGAAATCTCCATGTTGCGACATCAGTTGCGAGTCGAGAACATCAGGTTACGACTCGCAACCATGGCATGCCAAGCCGAAACCGTGGTTGCGACACAGGTTGCGACTCGCAACCATCCCTGATCAACACAAACAGCATATCCCGCAACTGTGATTGCGAGTCCGGTTACGACTCGCAACCAAAAGCAGCACAACCCGAGACCGCGCAGTTGCGAGTCTTGTTGCGACTCGCAACCACACTTAATGGGCTTACGTATTTATGGGCCTATGATGTGTGTAAAATGCAACATATAAAACACATCAATTAAGGCATAAAACTAACCCTTTTTAAGTACTAATGTTGGAAAAAGAGTGTTTTTGTCTTCCTTTTGTATTTTCAGGATGAAATGAGCTCAAAATCACAAAAGAAGCAAAAAGACTATTAAATCTACCATAAATACAAGAAAAGGAACAAAAGTGAACTGCCCGGACCCTCAACGGCACCTCCCAAGACAAAGAGAAGAGAAACAGAGCCTGAACACGCCCCGTGTCCAGTGAACACGGGGGCGTGCCCAGGAAGCAGCAGAAAAGACAAACCAGTAGAAGCTTCCATTGCTCACCACGGGGCCGTGCCCAGCGGACACGGGGGCGTGTTGAAAGTACAGCAGGCGCATTAATTGTAATTCGCAATTACAATTAATGAAGAGAGAGAATGTCAGACGGGCACGGGGCCGTGTTCAGCGAACACGGGGCCGTGTCCAGCGTTCTGTTCAGCCTATAAATAGAGGAGCTTGGCTTCATTCTCTCTCATCCCTTGGCACACCACCTCTCTCACACTTCATCCACCACCCACCACCACCATAACACCATCATCCACCACCATCATCCATTGTCCATCATAGAGTGTGTGAGTCGTCTCGGGATCCAAGATTGATCGTAAGAGTTCTTGACAATCAAGGCCATGTTTGCCTAAGTCTCTTACATCACTTGGTGAAGACAAGTGTTTAGTATAATACTTTTTATTTTTAATCTTTTGCACTTTTTATTTGGTTTTGTATTAATGACTTTAATAACTAGTTACTTATGTTGAAGGTGATCTTTCCTTATCGTTTGTCCGTGGTGTCTTGGCATTATTTTACTGTCTATATAAAATAAAAGATTTTCACCATTCATATCTCCACGGTCTATATGGAGGTATGTTGGCTACCTGGTCGGGGGTTAAGGGAACGGTTTGGTAAAGGTCTTGCCCTTGTTCAGCGTTTAGAGGTCCTGCTTGGGACCTGGGTCAAATTTAGTAGGATCTCCTTCAATGCCCATAGGTATTGGATGGCGGGGATCCAAACTCTTTGACCCCCTCATAAGCTAACTACTATTAATACTATAACCCGGCTATTTAGGACTGTATCCCTGCTGACTCAGACTACTTAGCCGAGGGTAACGTCACCGCCAAAAGCGGGGCCTACCATAATTTGCATTAATAACTTAATTCATTATCTTTCAATAATCCAACCCTTTAGGATTGTATCCTTGCTGACTCAAACTACTGGGTTGAGGGTAACGTCACCTCCGAAAAAGGGGCCTACTACAATAACTAAGATAATCTCTTAAACAAGTGCAAAAGTGCGAAAATAATCAAAGGTTATACTAATACACTTGTCGGATCCAAGTGATTCATCTTGTCTATCTGTTCTTTTTATTTTATTTTATTTTTCAGCATTTAGTTAGTTTTTATTTTTCTTAGTTTAAAACATTTTTCTAACTTTTTGATTTGATTAGACGTTGAGGATAAACCGGTATTAAAAGCTCTTGTGTCCTTGGACGACCTCGGTATCTTACCAACACTATACTACGTCCACGATGGGTGCACTTGCCCATATGTGTGTTTAGTGTTAGTAAATATCGTGTTTTATAAATTTAAAACTTGGCTAAAAGTGTAAAAAGGGCTTAAAAATATATCTAAATTATATACACACCGACACGCATCAAGTTTTTGGCGCCGTTGCCGGGGACACAAGGATTTTAAGAAAGTTAGGAATCAACGGCCTAATCATCTTTTTATTTTTCTTTAATTTTTTTAGGATTTTTTTTTAGATTTTTCAGCTTCTGCAGATCTCAGCACGGGGCCGTGCCTGGTCGGACACGGGCCGTGCTCAGCAACGTCACTGGCAGTTTTTGTTTTTCAAGTTAACAGGAGGCTGAACACGGGGCCGTGTCGGTGCAACACGGGGTCGTGTCCAACTTCCAGTGACTGGGATCTGAAAAACAACCACTGTATCTCCGACCACGGGGCCGTGTTCGCTCGACACGGGGCCGTGGTGAACCCTCTGACCAACATTCTTTTCTGTTTTTATTGCAGGACTTGGAACCCGACGCCAACCTCGCGTAGTGTATGAGCTCCAGTTCCAATAAAGACATAAAGGAACCATTAGAAGAACCCGAACGCTTTCTCAGAAAAAGGTTAAAAGCCAAAAACCAAGAGAAAGTTTCGGGTGACCCACCCCCAATGGCGGACCAACGTACCCTCATGGATTACTTACGGCCCACCGTAGGTAATCTCGGCGCCGCTATCAATGCCCCGAATGTCGAAGCTAATAACTTCGAACTTCGACCGCACTTGATACAAATGCTCCAAAACTCCGCAACCTTTCACGGGCTCGCGGACGAGGATCCCCATCTACATATAACTAATTTCTTAGAAATATGTGATACATTTCGGATCAATGGAGCATCAAACGACGCCATCCGCCTTCGTATGTTTCCATTCTCACTAAAAGACCGAGCGAAAGCTTGGCTCAACACCCTCCCAGCTGGATCGGTAAACACCTGGGATGAACTAGCCCAAAAATTTCTATATAAGTATTTCCCTCCTTCTAAAACTGCTAAATTAATGGCTGAAATTAACACATACTCACAAGAGGACGGGGAATCCTTATATGAAACTTGGGAAAGGTTCAAGGAGCTACTACGCAAGTGTCCCCATCACGGCCTCGCGATATGGCAACAAGTATCCACTTTCTACAATGGATTGTTGCCACATACTAGACAGACACTTGATTCTAGCTCCGGGGGACTTTTAGGTAATCGACGCCCACACGAAATATATAATCAGATTGAGGAAATTGCTCAAACCAATTTTCAGTGGCACACCCCCCGGGGAAATAAAACTATTGCCCCGGGCGCCCATAAGGTAGACGAAAACACCTCTTTACAAGCCCAAATCGAGGCCCTTTCTTCAAAAATAAAAAAATTAGAAATGACAAAAACGGTCTCGGTCATGGCTTGTGAAGGGTGTGGTGGGTCACATGAAAATTGGAGTTGCATGAAAGAAACGGACGATCAACAAGAAATGGTAAACTACATTGATAATAGACCTAGGCCGTCGGGTCCTCCAACGGGGACCTACAACCAAGGATGGCGAAACCACCCAAACCTTGGTTGGAGGGAGCCCGGCAATAGTAGTAACCAACAACCACAACGAACAAACTTTCAGCAATCAAGAAATGAGTCACAAAATTTCACTCAACAACAAAGTGGGAGAGAAAGGCTCGAAGATACTATATCTCGCCTCGTCTCTGACACTGACAAGAAAAATTCGGAAAGATTCCTACAATTAGAATCAAACTTTAGGAATCAACAAGCTAGCATTCAAAATATAGAAAAACAAATAAATCAACTAGCTCAAAATTTTTCCGAAAGACCACAAGGCGCGTTACCTAGCAATACCGAAACCAACCCGAAGGCACAAGTTCACCTCATCACGCTACGAAACCGAACCGTAGGGCCTGCAGAAATACCTCCAACCACGGAAGAATCAACGCCAACACATCTGCAGGAGAAGGACCCTCCACCATCAACAGAGCCTACCAAGGCTCCTCGAGTCCCGTACCCCGATAGGTTAATTCGTCAAAAAACCAACGAGCAATTCGCAAAGTTCGAAAGTTTGCTAAAACAATTGCATGTCAATATTCCTTTTATCGAAGTCCTAACCCAAATGCCCAAATACTCTAAATTTATGAGGGACTTCCTTACACATAAAAAGAAAATTGAGAATTTGCAATTAGTTAATTTAGGCGAAGAATGCTCTGCCCTCGTACTCAATAAACTACCCCAAAAGAAGATCGATCCCGGAAGCTTCACGATTCCGTGCTCAATAGGGGAATCTCCCGTTCGCAATGCCTTAGCCGACTTAGGGGCAAGCATTAACCTCATGCCCTCTTCAATGTTCAAAAGGCTAGGCTTGGGAACCACAAGCCCCACAAAAATAAGCATACAACTCGCGGATCGATCGGTCAAGTTCCCGCAAGGTGTAATCGAGAATGTCTTGGTAAGGGTAAGCAGGTTTATCCTGTTGACTTTGTCATACTCGACATGGAGGAAGACAACGAGGTCCCCCTTATTCTAGGGAGACCTTTCCTTGCCACCGCACAAGCAGTAGTGGACATGAATGAAGGGACACTAACGTTGAGGTATGGGGACGATGAGGTAAAATTCGGAGTTGGGAAAAGAATAGAGGATGACGACCCGGTCCACTACATGAAGGTTATCGACTCAAGCTTGGATGCCGCTCTCCGACGGTGTAACTTGGGAGGCAAGGCACCCCAATCAAATGACGTGTGACCGGGAATTGGGTCTAGCCAAGGACCCTTATAAACGTGGCGCACCACGGAGGCATTCCGCGGATCTATCCTTAGTTTAAGTTTAATCTTTTACTTTTTGCAGAATAAAACACACTCATGGTGGTAATGGATGAAAAAGGGAACGAGAAAAAATGGAACCATGCAGAAGAACAGAACAAACCGACAAAAATCTCCATAACAGAAGGCTCCACACGGGCCGTGCCCAACCAACACGGCCCCGTGCTGAGCCCCCTGCAGGAAATCACCCAGTTCAGGTAACTGGACACGGGCCGTGTTCAGCGAACACGCCCCCGTGTCCATGCTTCTGTTTCAATTCTATAATTTTTGTTACTGGCACTTGACCACGGGGCCGTGCCCGGTCAACACGGGGCCGTGTCCAGAGTGCCAGTAACACAAATCTTTGTTTTTAAACACACTTTTACATATTCTAATCAGCCAAAAACTCTATTTTTGGACACATTGAGGACAATGTGTAATTTAAGTGTGGGGGGATGCTAAAACCTTGGAATTTTGCAAAATCCTAAAACAAGCCTTACACAAAACTCTATTGGAACCGCTAAACACCCCAAATTTTTTCAAAAACTTTTTTTCAATTTTTTTTTTTTATTTATTTACTTGTCTTAGTTTAAGTTGGGAATAACAAGTCATAAAAGGGTTATATTTTTACAAACTTACAACCGATAGCGTCGTGATAAAAAGAACTAACATAAGAAAATTATGAAACGGTATAACAAGTCTAGCTAAAATTCGATTATATATGCTCGGTCACATTAAAAACCCATTCCCACAAAAAGTGAGTTTTGAGCCTTTATTGAGCATAAAAATACACATACTTAGATTAAATGCTCATTTTTCGTTTCTTGTGTGAATAGCCGCTCGGTCTTTACAAATCTAGAACTTGCCACGACGATACATTCCCGGTCCTTACCAACTTAAACCCAAGTAAGTAAATGATGGAGGCATTAGGACTAACTATTTTTCTTTCAAAACCATTATTTTTCATTTTTTTTTTTTTTTTTTTTACCTACCCAAAATCCCCCTAGAAAACCCCTTTGAGCCTAAACCTTTCATTTCATTACCCCCAAAACAATTTTCTACCCACCAAAAACCTTTTTCATTTTTTCACCTTTATTTTAGTGACAAACTCGGTTTTTCATAAACATACCCTTTACGTGACGATCAAAAAAAAAAAAAAAAAAAAAAAATATGATGAAGTCAAAAACAAACATAAGCTACAAAAAGCTTGTTTGGAGAAATACTTCAAAAATAAATGTCACCAAAAATAAGGTATTTTACGAAAACCGACACTTGTTACAATTTTCGCTTTTTTTTACTAACCACTAACCAACCACCCACCTTTAAACCCAAGCCTTCACCCCAAAAGACCTCTTGATATTTACAAAGGTAAAAAGTTAAAAAGGAGGAGGATTGATCGCTTGGCAAGCATATGGAAAATGTAAATCCGTGCCGCTCTCGAGCGATTCACTTAAATATACACCTTCGGCCGAGTGATTGAGTGATCTCCCGTGAGGTATGTGAACTTGTATATAAATGGAATTTTAATAAGGCATGCTATGCCAAATTTAGTAATTTATCTTATGTAAAGTTCAAAATAAACCATGACGAATAAGATTGTAAATAAAATAAAAATAGAACCTATACAAACCTTGGATTCCCGACACTCTAGGACAAGTTAAAAAAAAAAACTTCTCTTCTACCTATTCCATTTGGGAGTGTAAGCCACATTAAAAGAGTTTTGCTTGAGGACAAGCAAAAGTTCAAGTGTGGGGGTATTTGATGTGTGTAAAATGCAACATATAAAACACATCAATTAAGGCATAAAACTAACCCTTTTTAAGTACTAATGTTGGAAAAAGAGTGTTTTTGTCTTCCTTTTGTATTTTCAGGATGAAATGAGCTCAAAATCACAAAAGAAGCAAAAAGACTATTAAATCTACCATAAATACAAGAAAAGGAACAAAAGTGAACTGCCCGGACCCTCAACGGCACCTCCCAAGACAAAGAGAAGAGAAACAGAGCCTGAACACGCCCCGTGTCCAGTGAACACGGGGGCGTGCCCAGGAAGCAGCAGAAAAGACAAACCAGTAGAAGCTTCCATTGCTCACCACGGGGCCGTGCCCAGCGGACACGGGGGCGTGTTGAAAGTACAGCAGGCGCATTAATTGTAATTCGCAATTACAATTAATGAAGAGAGAGAATGTCAGACGGGCACGGGGCCGTGTTCAGCGAACACGGGGCCGTGTCCAGCGTTCTGTTCAGCCTATAAATAGAGGAGCTTGGCTTCATTCTCTCTCATCCCTTGGCACACCACCTCTCTCACACTTCATCCACCACCCACCACCACCATAACACCATCATCCACCACCATCATCCATTGTCCATCATAGAGTGTGTGAGTCGTCTCGGGATCCAAGATTGATCGTAAGAGTTCTTGACAATCAAGGCCATGTTTGCCTAAGTCTCTTACATCACTTGGTGAAGACAAGTGTTTAGTATAATACTTTTTATTTTTAATCTTTTGCACTTTTTATTTGGTTTTGTATTAATGACTTTAATAACTAGTTACTTATGTTGAAGGTGATCTTTCCTTATCGTTTGTCCGTGGTGTCTTGGCATTATTTTACTGTCTATATAAAATAAAAGATTTTCACCATTCATATCTCCACGGTCTATATGGAGGTATGTTGGCTACCTGGTCGGGGGTTAAGGGAACGGTTTGGTAAAGGTCTTGCCCTTGTTCAGCGTTTAGAGGTCCTGCTTAGGACCTGGGTCAAATTTAGTAGGATCTCCTTCAATGCCCATAGGTATTGGATGGCGGGGATCCAAACTCTTTGACCCCCTCATAAGCTAACTACTATTAATACTATAACCCGGCTATTTAGGACTGTATCCCTGCTGACTCAGACTACTTAGCCGAGGGTAACGTCACCGCCAAAAGCGGGGCCTACCATAATTTGCATTAATAACTTAATTCATTATCTTTCAATAATCCAACCCTTTAGGATTGTATCCTTGCTGACTCAAACTACTGGGTTGAGGGTAACGTCACCTCCGAAAAAGGGGCCTACTACAATAACTAAGATAATCTCTTAAACAAGTGCAAAAGTGCGAAAATAATCAAAGGTTATACTAATACACTTGTCGGATCCAAGTGATTCATCTTGTCTATCTGTTCTTTTTATTTTATTTTATTTTTCAGCATTTAGTTAGTTTTTATTTTTCTTAGTTTAAAACATTTTTCTAACTTTTTGATTTGATTAGACGTTGAGGATAAACCGGTATTAAAAGCTCTTGTGTCCTTGGACGACCTCGGTATCTTACCAACACTATACTACGTCCACGATGGGTGCACTTGCCCATATGTGTGTTTAGTGTTAGTAAATATCGTGTTTTATAAATTTAAAACTTGGCTAAAAGTGTAAAAAGGGCTTAAAAATATATCTAAATTATATACACACCGACACGCATCAGCCTACGATTAGTGGGCTGGGCTTATGAGCTTTCTGTGCTAACCGTTGATGCATGATTTGGGCTTGAGTAGTTGGGTTGAACTTATGGGCTTTATGTGTTACTATTAACTGAATATGTTAAACTTTTACACCGTGATTGCTACTTGTATGTGCACTGCTTGGTTTGAATCTGATTATAAGCGGTATCTATGTTAGGACGTGATTGACTACTTGCGAATTGATTGACCCTTCTGTGTTACTACTGAGCGAACCGAGGTGAGTTCACACCCTCTACAAATCATGGGATTCCCTGGGTTGGGAACGGGGTTAAGGAACGTGGGTTCCTCGTCCTCCTTGGGTAGGACGGTGTTGGTTCAGGAATGTAATTCCTCGTCCTGGTGGACGGATAACTCGTACTAGACTAAAACTCTATCACGAAGTCCCTCCTTTTTGTATCGACTTAATCGCCGGGCCAATGGCGAGCGGGTCATTAGTTAGATAGCGCTATTTAGGTCTGACAAACCTCACACCGTGCCGCAGAGGACGGGCGTGAACTAATGGATCTGGGGCACGTCAATGATGATAGACATTGATGTTTTCAGGGCACATAAACATGACTACAGTCAGCAGTCGATATGGTAACGAGTCTAGTGTACGCATGGGGTAGCCCCCACGGCCGAAATGCCTGATAACTACATGGGGTAGCCCCCACGGCTGGAGTGCCGGTGTAACTGGGAATGAACAAGTCACATTTTTAAACTATGGGGTAACCCCCACGGCATGATGCCAGATAAAGGAAACTGTTTTTGGAAACCACTAAAACGAACACCCAACTGTGAACTCACTCAACTAGTTGTTGACTCGTTACTACATGCTTTGCAGGACCATAGGTATTCAGCTGGAGCTTGCATGGAGGTGGGTCGTTGTGGGACACGGATTGCTGCGTATTATGTTAAACTTGAAACTATTTGAACTTATGTTTTACTTTTGAGACTTATGCTTCCGCTTGCAACTTAAACTTGTTTTGTTAAAACGCCAATCGTATTGGTTAGACTTTTATAACTAATTATATGCTTGTTCAATATGATTGGTGGCTGGATCCTGGTCAGTCACGCCTCCAAGCGGTAGTACTCCGCAGGTGGGATTTTGGGGTTGTGACACACCTAAGCACAGCAGCACATACACGTTTAATCACAGAGGTAGTCAGAATACAGAAACCTATCATTCAAAGCTCGCGAGTCGTTAGTATATAGCGATCGCGTATAGTATATCGATTAGCATCGTAAAATCGTATAGTATGTCGAGTATAGTATAGCGTATATCATAGCATAGTATTGTCTGAGTTCGTAACGACTTGTTACCGTTTTGAGGTAGAAGACCAATGTGAATCGTGTGTGTTGATCGAAGTGTTAACAAAAATCGAGTGAACATCAAAATTAAACACATAAACAGGTAAACACACATAAAACACGTAAAATCGACGAATCGTCAGAGTGACAACTGCCAACTCAAAACACAAAAATCGGGAATTGGATGGTCTGCGGCTACTAGACATTGACTACCCAAAGCGATTCGACTATTCGCAGTAGACTTGGCGTCACTTTTCGACTTTCGGGATTGCGTTTCTACCTCGATTCTTGGCCAGTCAACGCGTATTCCCTAAGTCATACTTGTGAGTTCAGGTCGTTGGAGTCAGTCAAGGCTTTGGTGAGATGAGTAAAAGTTGGAATAAGTTGCCAAGGTTCGGGTTTCACCCCTGGCTTAACAATTTCTTACTTGTTTTAGTAAAATTTTAGGAGATTATTCATCAAAATATGGATGTCACTCCTGATTTGGTATAATTCTCCTCGTTCGTTATTGAAAATAATGAGAAAATCATTGATAAATTGATAAAATCAGCATTGATTAAACAATTTAGTCGAGAGTTTGCGGCTTTCACACCTAATCTCGACTAAATCGCTTGACTCTATTTGAAAATTCGAGTGTAGTGATAGCGAAAAATATTAGAATACAGCACATAAGCTTGGTATGTTGGTTCCTAACTATAGCCTAGGTCTCTAAGACAGCGACCCGGACTAGGTCGTGTCTTGCCTAATTCCCTATAGTTATGGCTCTGATACCAATCTGTCACACCCCAACCGATGGCGGAATCATCGGGGCATGGCACTGAGCGAAACAGATTGTCCAGAAGTTTCCATAACAACTATCATTACCATTCAATTTATATAACACGTCCCATACCGTGCCTCAAATGGCAAAACAAATTATTACAAATAACATCTAGTCAAATAATTCTGTTCCGACAACTCAGATTTAAACAAAAACAATTAAATATTGTTCAAATGCTCCTATAGACCCAGCCTGACAAGATCTACAAACAACTATGCTCTTGTTGCTCTTTCCTGACAGACAACTATTTGTTGGGGGCCTCTAGAGCTTTATTCTAACCTCGCTTTCCTAGCAAGCAAACATCTTAAACACCTGTCACATACGTTAAAATAAAGTCAATATATACAATGTAAAGGTGAGCATACAAGTTTGATAATAGCATATAGAGTTCGAATAGTTTACGCATAACCAGCACGTACACAGAGGAAAACGAAGCATGTTAATTATCGACATGGACCTATCGATACCAATGACTGCGGGTTGACTGTCCGAGATAGTTCGCAATACATGATTACCGCCGTAATCCATGCAAGTAATTGTCCTTAACAACGCCCGTGTGAACGGGTGCTGAGTCCAAACTATAGTACTACGTCGTTAAGGCAGGTAGACAACATTCCACGTGTAAACACAATCAACAAGCATTCATTTAGTCACGTAATACATGCATATTGGTTAGCGTTTAAATAGCTTGAGTAGTGTGATCGTTTGTGTTTTGATATAAGTAACGTATGTAACACCCAAAAGTGCTAAAAGCAAAAAGTGATGGAGTATACTCACAACGATTGATTGATGGATTGAAGGGAGCGCTTGAGAGTGGGGTTAGCCTGAACAGTTCGATAGCATAACGATGAATACGCGTAAAATGGAAACGAGTGTAAGTGGGTCGAACAGCCTGGTCGATCGAACAGCAGGTTCGATCGAACGGGTTGTTCGTTCGGTTGGAAGGTCCGTTCGGACAGTCTGTTCGATCGGCCGGTAGGCTCGATCGGCTGGACTGTTCGAGTGGATTGTTTCTTCCTTTGAGTAGGATGTGTTTGTGTATGATGGTTTGACCTTTTGAAGTTTTCGTTGTAGGCTTTGAGACCACTGAAGTGTTCTTACCTTTCAGGTCGATCGATCGAATGGTCTGTTCGATCAGCCGGCTTAACCGATCGGTTAGGAACTTCAGTAGTAGTCCTCAGCATGATGTCACTCGATCGAACAACATGCTCGATCGAACAGCATGCTCGATCGGGTGGCATTCCAATACGTCGAACGAATTGAAAATCGATTAAGAGTTGAAGCATAGTATCTCAAGATCCGATGAGTAATGTTATCAAACGGCTCGTTCGATCGAACATCACCTCGTTCAATACTATACTTCATGAAATTGTCAAAGTGTAGGGCCACTTGCTAGCCGATCGGCTGGCCTGGTCGATCGGACGACATGTCCGATCGGTTGGGCTGTTCGTTCGGACAGCCTAACCGTTCGGTCAGCATCCTGACCTGGTCGGCCTGTTCGTCTAACACTTGGCTGTTTTGGTTATTTGACGTTATATTGAGGTAGTTTGACAACAAGCTAAACCATGGAACCTTCGTTCTTACTCGTTTCCCCTGCTCGGACAGGAATCACCCAAATCCGGCCAGTGAACGGTTCGGAACGGCGGTTTAACGTTTAACCCAAAGTCGGTGAACCTCGTAGATAGAACCCGAATCTTGAACCACACAACCATTAGAATGATTAGTAAGTTGGCTCAAGCTCCGTTTCTACCGGTTTGAAGGCATTGAGTGTAAAAGAGTTGAAAGAAGGTTGGAAATCCTTCTTCAATCCTTCACATCATGTAAATGTTTAGATCTTTGATAGATCTTAGCTTGTTTTTGTGGAAATCTGTTAGATCCGAGCTATTCATGGTGGATTGAGGCCAAAACATGATGTTCTTGAAGAACACCGTGATGACATCATCCCAGAATGCTTAGATCTTGATGATTTCACGGTTAGAAATCAAGATTCAAAAGATAGAAAGGTGTAGAAGTGTGTATTGATCAAGAAAGTACAAGATTTAGGATGAAGACTTACCGGAATTGGAAGAAATCTAAGAAAAGGTGAGGAGCACGAGCTGGTCGGTCAGAGAGTTTCCAAAAGTGGAAAGAATGACAATGACAGCCCTATTTATATGCTCCAAAAGAGGAAAGGGCTGGTCGATCGGCCAGGCATCCCGATCGGACAGCCTGCTCGATCGGACAGTCTGTCCGATCGGCTGGGCTGTTCGATCGGCTGACAGCCTGATCGATCCACAGCCTGGTTCGAGTGTTCGGTGCGAGGATTTTCGATATTTCGATTTCGATTTCGATTGAAGACGATACGAATACGATGGAGTTTCCTATTCAAATTACTTTCAGTCCCAACTACTATATCTAACATACAATCATCTATATTTCACACTATCCTTACATTACTATTCGATTTCGATTGCATTCGATTTGAGTTTCGAGTTTCGATTGATTACCACACAAAACATAAAGTAAACACGCACAGGTAACACATAAGGCACACACACACGTATAACAACAACCAAAGTTCGCGTAATTCGAGATTCGAGTTCGATGATGGTTAGATCGGTTTGATTGCTGATTAGTTAGATCGGTTCGCGTAATTCGAGATTCGCGTATTCACAATCGTAAATCGGTTCGCGTCGATTAAACATTCGATTATTTCGATTAATTCTGATTAACAACACTTACTCCACATAATACAATTAAAACACAAAATAGACTAATTATAGTCAAAGAAGTCAAAGTTGACTTGGACTTTGACTTTGACTTTGACATTCGAGAACACGGGGTGTTACAACCAGTGTCTATTATCTCTGACAGAGATACCAGATACACGTCACATTTTTGGAAAAGTTTCCAACAGTCTTCGGGCACGCGCTTAAATTTTAGTCCGGCTTACCATCCTCAGACGGACGGGCAGAGTGAGCGTACCATTCAGACTTTGGAAGACATGCTTCGTGCATGTGTAATTGATTTAGGTGGTAGTTGGGATAACCACCTGCCGTTGGTCGAGTTCTCTTATAACAATAGTTACCATACAAGCATTCAGGCTGCACCTTTTGAGGCATTATATGGTAGGAAATGCAGAACGCCTATTTGTTGGGCAGAAGTAGGAGAAGCTCAGTTATCAGGACCTGACTTAGTCTTTGAAACGACGGACAAGATTGTCCAGATTCATGACCACCTGAAAGCTGCCAAGGATAGGCAGAAGAGTTATGCTGATAAAAGGCGAAAACCTCTAAAGTTTGAGGTCAGAGATAAGGTTCTGCTTAAGGTGTCACCCTGGAAAGGGGTGATGCGATTTGGTAAGAAAGGTAAGTTAAGCCCAAGGTATATAGGACCATTCGAGATCATCGAATGCGTAGGATCAGTGGCTTATAAGTTGAACTTACCTGAAGAGCTCAGTGGTATTCACAATGTATTCCACATCTGCAATTTGAAGAAATGTCTAGTTGATGAATCGCTAGTCATACCACATGCAGATGTGCATATAGATGAGAGCTTGAAATTTGTGGAAAAACCTTTGTCGATTGAGGATCGACATGTTAAGAAGCTTCGAAGGAAGCATGTGCCAATTGTCAAGGTCAAATGGGATACCCGTAGAGGTCCCGAATATACGTGGGAGGTAGAGTCTACCATGAAAGAAAAGTACCCTCACTTGTTCCAGTAAATCTCGAGGTCGAGATTTCTTTTAAGGGGGTGAGAATGTAACACCTCGTAAAAATCATACCCAATGAAATAAAGACACGTGTCATGTAAGATGAAAGTGTCAGAAAACCGAATCGAATAAAAGATGTATGGTAGGATTTTAAAAGGGCGACATGTTATTAAATACCTCTGAGTGGCCTAATTATAAATCCCAAACCTTATTATATAAACATCTGATTTATATAAATTACAAATCTAGCTACCCTTAGAAATAAATGATTAATAACTCAAGGAAATGAATATTATGGGTGCTTTCTACGAAATCATGTTCAAGACTTTCCCACAAGAATCCAAGATGGCAATTGTGCATGGCAAAGACATGCAAAGCCTGATGCCATGGTCCCTACACTGAAAAGAAAAGCATAATATTCGGAAATTTCAAAGTTGCATGGTCAAAGCTTGGAAGTTTTCAAGTTTTTGGATTCTGGTCATCGGATACGGACCGTATGGCTTTAGGCTTACGGTCCGCAAGCTCTGCAACTGGGCGATATAAGCCAGGGTCGGTTACGGACCGCATCCGTCTGAGCATACGGTCCGCAAGAGGTGCATACGGACCGCAAGGACTTTTGCTTACGCTCCGTAAGCCTGTCGCTGGCAGCAGAAATTGGACAGCTGCCTGTTCAGCCTGTTGCACTGCCTTACTTAAGTGGTTTTCGAATTCAGGGGCTTGCAACTGGTTTTTGGCATTTTAGGGACACATGGAAACATCTGGTTTCAGTCCTAGACTTAGGTGTAAGAAGATCATGCAATTCTGTTCACTATATAAAGGGCCATTGGTTGCAACATTGAACTTGCTCATTTGCAACTCATTCAAGTGTTCTCTGGAGCTCTCTGATCATCAAGCAAGCCTTCTTAAGATCCCTAATCATACTTAGTACCTTTGTAAGTGTCCTTAACCCTTCCTAATTCAGTTTAGCTTAGTTAATTAGCTAAAAGTCAAACCGTCGTAATTAAGGTTTGACTTCGAGATTACTCATAATTTATTCAGTCAAATCTCGAATTAAAAATACCTATGAGTGGGTAATTATGTGGGTAATAAACCCTTAAAAGGGTACTCTCTGATTCCCACTCTAACTAGGTCAATTGTCGGGTCAAAGTTAACTTTAAAAAGTCAACAGAAAGCTTATTTTCAAAATAATGCAAAATTAACAATGTAGAAGCCATGCAACCTGTTTTATCATTAATATAACTTGGTAATTAATGTAAGAACATGTCTAAACATGTTCACCCTGACAATTTTCAGTTTAGACTCGGTTCGGGACCGAAAGTCGCATAGTTTGACTTCTGCTTGACTTTCAGTTCTGACCCGTTTAAGCATAGTTTAGATGTTCCTTAGAGCTTATTAGGACTAGGGTTCATGTTAATATAACCCTCTGAGATTATACAACTTGATTCACTAGTTATCCGATTCACATGCATGTTTCCATTAAATGCATATATGTTGACCATTATGCCCAAATGACCTTAAAATATGATTTTTGAAAATGTAAAAGAGTAGACACCTTAGTTACTGATTTATAAGCTTGCACCTAAAATTTGACATCAGTTTGAGGTCTAGATTAGGAGTTATGCTCATTAGCGTAAATGAAAAGCTTTTTATGAATTAAACGGCGTAATTAGCATATAGCCTATCTAAACCCAATTTTTGATATCAAACTTTTTACCCACTGATGTAATATAATATTTTGGGATTTTTAAAGATTTTTATTTATTTTTAGGCTGAGCATAACATAGAGTTCTAAGCTTGATTCGGTTATTGTCGGTTTTGCCCTTTTGGGCTATAAAATGAGTTTTACAAATCCTTTTGATACCAAACCTTTTTATACTGATCTAATATGATAAATAAATTATTTTGAGCTTTCTGGAATAATAAAAATATCAGCTTTCCTTTGAAATCCCGGAAAATGGCTCCAAATCGCCTTTTTAAGCATTTTTAACGCATAGTATGTATTAAAACTATTTTAAACTTATAAGGTTTGATGTCTACTGATATATTCAGTAAATTTTTATATTTTAACAGTAAGCAAAAGTTCTAAACTCAGGTTTCCGGTTTTGACCTTTTAGGCTTATGTGAAATTACCAAAATGCCCCTACGGTGCATAGTAAGGTTTTAATTAATAAAATTCACATATATATGATACCCTACTGTTATAACTTATTAAATTAAGTATATTTACTGATTAAATCAGACTTGTAACTCAGATTAATATTTAAACTCTTTTATAACCTTTTAAATGACCAAAATGCCCTTACGGGGCATAGTTTGAGTTTAAAATCATTTTGGGCATAATAGAAGATATCTTACTGATGTCACACCATATTTAAAGCACGCGTTCAGATCGGCTTATGTAACTAGTTTGCATATAGTAGCCGAAACGGGTCAAACCATATCATTTTTGTCTCAAAATCCAGAATGTGTTTAGTTTACCCGTATTATACAAGTCTCTAAACTTGTTGGGTCTAAATCACATTCTATTCCGGTCTTCGCTTAATCATGCGTTTGAACCGTATCTATCTTTAAAACTAACCGGTCTAAGCTTAGGCTAAATTAAAGACCCGTTAGGAATCTAATAGGTTATTATAAACCTTCGTTCCAAAATAGGAGACCCGGTAAAAGCTACGTGCACTTGCTTATTGTGATTATTACTTGCAAAGGTAAATACTTTTAAATTATTTTCCCTTATACGGGCTTGGGGTACGGTATATAAAATACCGCTTGGTCGGGCATTTGACCTTTATCGTTTGGTGGTTAAGTATTATCAAGATGACCCGTTTAAAAATTTGTTTTGTTTGCTTAACGCCTTTGGGAGTTTTAATGACCATGTCCCGGATATCCTTGGCATCATTCATAGAATGGCCACGACCTTAGCACACGGGTGTAGGCGTACACCCGTCAGTGCATTTATAATTAATAAAGCATAACCGCCAGTTATGAGAATAACTCGCCGCGGGATTATACCATGTGGTGTGTCTATTAATCTTTAACCCGGCATGAACCGGGCAACTGAACGCATAACAAACATGTAATTCTTTTACAAGATTATTTACAAATAATTATCCCAAGTTATAAAATCTTTTGTGCCATGGCCTCTCCTTAGCATCAATAAGAGTCTCGCAAGCTTGGATGCATTAAGTCTGTTGAACAAGTTTCCTCTTTATTTTGATCCGCCTGTGGATCTGTTTCAACTGTTTGTGATACTTAATATTACAATTTTATTCGGTTGAAATAAATCTATCTTTTGCTTCCCCTGTGCATTTAAATTTGTGTTGTTTGACTATGATGATATCAACTACGTCACGATACTCCCCAACGGGCCCACCGGTAATACGTGGAAATATCGAGGTGTGACAAAACTCATCCATCACGAGTTGTTTCACTTCCTCCCAAGGTAGTGTATAAGCCACTTCATTAGAGCGAATGTTTCTCTCGTTGGTCCACCATTCCAAGGGCCTAGCTTTGAAAACTCCAGTAGCACTACGTGTTTTAAGTTCTTCAGGGCACTCGATATTGATGAAAGTAACCTCTATGCTATTGAACCATTCAAGCATAGTTGTCACCCCATCCTTGCCAATGAAAGGTTTAGGGTTACAGGAGGCTAAGTGCTTGTAGTTAAAGGTTATAGGCTTAGGTTGGACCACTTTCGAGTCAACAAAGGAGTTGAGAGTATCTGAAGCTTGAATTTCAGTGACGATCTTGGGGACGATACGTGCGATCTGATTGGCCATGAATGCCATCATCTTCATCTGAGAGGTGGTCTTAGACTTCTTGGATGAGTTGGAAATTTGTCGAGATGATGACATCTAAAGATTCAAAACAAAGAAGGGATGAGACTTTGATCATAATGTTTTGTTTAAGGAAATTGTTTTCACATAGCATATAGTTTCACATAGCATATAGTTTCACAAAGCATATAGTTTTCAAATAATTCCACGTAGCATAACATGAGTTTTCACATAGTGTAGCATGTAGAATGAAAGCATCATAAATTTAGTTTGTTCACGAGAGAATATTATTAATTGTTTTAGACTGCGAAGATAGTGTGATTCGTGTCTCCAAGCTTGAAATGAAGGTAACACTCAAATATAAATCACATTAAGACTATTTCAAAGTAAATCGAAGTCCTTTTCGAATTAAGAGAACGTGCTTTGGCCTAATAGACAAATACTCTCATCGAGGAACGACTAACGATATTTGTCCTTCCAGTTACTACATGTCCTTAATCGATTGGGAAAATCGAAACTTTGGCGAGATTGAAAATCGAAGAGTGGGACTAGTTAACAAGATGCGAGTTTCACCTCTAACTTGGTAATATCGTACCCTAGTGTGGTTGGTACTTATCAAAAGATAAGGGTCCACTAGAATATGAAATGGAAATTCCCTTCAAGGTTTAGATATCACTCCTAACTTGAGGGTAGATTTCGTGCAAAATTCAAAGTATAGCTGAATGAAAGTCATCACCAAATGTGGGAATCACCCCTATTTTGGTGAATCGTTTCGATTGTGTTATAAGAGTGTCTTCAAGGCCTCTAAGTATGTATTGTGTTAGCCTTAGGAAAGGCATGTATGTTAAAAGACCAAAGAGAATGGAGAGAAGTGATGTGCACAAAATGCAACATATAAATTATATCAATTGTGGCATAAAACTAACCCTTTTTAGTACTAATGTTGGAAAAAGTGTGCTTTTGTCTTCCTTTTGTATTTTCAGGATTAAATGAGCTCAAATGAACAAAAGAAGCAAAAAGGCAACTAAATCTAACACAAATACAAGAAAAGGAACAAACGTGGCATTCCCGACCTCCCGACAGCATCTTCCCAAGCAAAACAAGAAGACAGAAGACTGAACACGCCCTATGCTCAGTGAGCACGGGGGCGTGCCCAAGTGTCAGCAGAAAAGACAAAGTTGTAGAAGCTTCCATCGCCCACCACGGGGCCGTGCTCAGCGGACACGGGGCCGTGGTCAACTATAAGATTCGTGGAATCCAGACAAATCTTGATAGTACAGGTATGCTTCTGCACACGGGGTCGTGCTCAACGGACACGGGGGCGTGGTCAACTAATGCAGACAAACTACATTAATGAAGAAAGAGAGGAGGATGGACACGGGGCCGTGCCCGAGCTTCTGTTCAGCTTATAAATAGGAGTGCTTGGAGCTCTTGCAACTCATCCCTTGGCACACCACCTCTCTCACACTTCACCCACCACCCACCACCATCACAACACCATCATCCACCACCATCATCCATTGTCCATCACAGAGTGTGTGAGTCGTCTCGGGATCCATGATTGATCGTAAGAGTTCTTGACAATCAAAGGCCATGTTTGCCTAAGTCTCTTACATCACTTGATGAAGACAAGTGTTTAGTGTAATACTTTTTATTTTTAATCTTTTGCACTTTTTAATTGGTTATGTATTAATGACTTTAATTACTAGTTTCTTATATTGAATGTGATTCTTCCTTATCGTTTGTCCGTGGTGTCTTGGCATTATTTTACTGTCTATATAAAATAAAAGATTTTCACCATTCATATCTCCACGGTCTATATGGAGGTATGTTGGCTACCTGGTCGGGGGTTAAGGGAACAGTTTGGTAAGAGTCTTGCCATTGTTCAGTGTATAGATCCTACAAAGGATCTGGGTCAAATTTAGTAGGGCCTCCTTCAATACCCACCGGTATTGGATGGCGGGGGTCCAAACTCTTTAACTCCCTCATAAGTTAAACTATTATTAAAACTTTAACCCGGCTACGTAGGAATGTATCCCTGCTGACTCAGACTACTTAGCCGAGGGTAACGTCACCTTCAAAAGAGGGGCCTACCACATTATGCATTAATAACTTAATTAATTATCTTTCAATAATCCGACCCTTTAAGATTGTATCCTTGCTGACTCAAACTACTGGGTTGAGGGTAACGTCGCCTTCAAAAGAGGGGCCTACTACAATAACTAAGATAATCTCTTAAACAAGTGCAAAAGTGCGAAAATAATCAAAGGTTACACTACACACGAGTCGGATCCAAGTGATTCATCTTGTCTATCTGTTTTACTTTTATTTTATTTTCAGCATTTTAGTTAGTTTTATTTTTCTAGTTTATAAACCTTTTTCTAACATTTTGATTTGATTAGACGTTGAGGATAAACCGGTACTAAAAGCTCTTGTGTCCTTGGACGACCTCGGTATCTTACCAACACTATACTACGCTCACGATGGGTGCACTTACCCATATGTGTGTTTAGTGTTAGTAAATATCATGTTTTATAAATTTAAAATTTGGCTAAAAGTGTAAAACGAGCTTAAAATATACACCTAGAAAATATAACACACTTCACGCACATCAACTTTTTGGCGCCGTTGCCAGGGACACAAGGATTTTAAGAAAGTTAGGAATCGGCGGCCTAATCATTTATTTTATTTTATTTTATTTTTTTAGGATTTTCTTAATTTTTCAGCTTCTGCAGAACTCAGCACGGGCCGTGCCCGCTGAACACGCCCCGTGCCCAATCATTGGAACTGGCAATCCTGTTTTAAGTCAGACAGTACGCTGAACACGGGGCCGTGCCCACTCAACACGCCCCCGTGCCCAAGATTCAGTTACTGAAAACAGAACCGTAAGATCCCGACGGTTGGTAACTTCTGACAAAAACATGAGTGATAATGATATTTTTACTTTTGGCACTCTTATGGTACGTGGTGTCAAATATGTGGTGGCCGTCATAAAGAATTAGAATGCTATTTTCTAAATTATAAGCCCTACTATATAGACCCATCGTTTTCCTGTAGCCTTAAGAGGGGTGAAAGTAAAAATAATCCTTATCTCTCCCTCGAATGCGTCCAACCAGACATTCTAGGAGAAATGCTCCTCGATGAACTATTTCAATTAGAAGATCTAGTTCTTAATTGGTTAAAAGAACTTAAGATGGATTTCCTTAATTCATCTCAAGATGATGACCAAGAAGAATTGTTGGGATCGCATTCAAATGAAAACAACTTCGTTGTTCCCGACATTACCTTCAACTCTAGCGAAGACTTGGA
Organism: Helianthus annuus; assembly: GCF_002127325.2. Classification (NCBI taxonomy): domain Eukaryota; kingdom Viridiplantae; phylum Streptophyta; class Magnoliopsida; order Asterales; family Asteraceae; genus Helianthus; species Helianthus annuus. Next base: position 32,695,204 of record NC_035438.2, read on the forward strand.
CGATGGTCGTCCCTGTGCCGATTGTGCCATGAAGGACTCTCCATCGACTTCGTTCGATGCATACATAGACCTGAGCGATTTGGCATACACCTTCTTTAACGAGAGCCCGGGAAAGGGTTGGACTTGTCCACCTACATTTAGCATAGGAATCACCCTCACCGACAACCTCTTGCGTTCTCGTCTTAATCTAGAGCAATTAAGGTATCTTAGGCACTTTGGGGTTGTTCCGTCCAGTAAGGAACCACCCGATTCGGATAAGTTCCTTAGAATTAAAACTCCATAAAGACAACTTCCAGACACGGGGCCGTGCCCAGGTCAACACGCCCTCGTGTCCACCAAAAAGATTCTCTTCTGATTTTATCAGAATACGGACAAAATGTGTCAGGATTCTGTCTGCACACGGGGCCGTGTCCAGCCAACACGGGGCCGTGTGCAGCGTGCTGTCGTTTTCTATAAATGCAGCAAGATTCCTGCTCATTTGGACCACTCCAAAGACAAAGATTTCTGGGATCTTCACTCATACCATCCTAGGTATGTTCTAAAAGAAGGTTCTCAACAACCATCTTGTCTTTTCCACTTTTGTACATTGCCTTCTACTTCAATTTTCACTCAATACCTCCATTAAAGCTTGGAAATTTTATAATTCCAAGCTTTATTGTGATGTTTGTGAGGTTATTATTCAAGGACTCTTTCTTAAAATAAGTTATACAACTTTGTTTTGAATTATTTATGCTTAAAATTAACCTACAAACTAAGAAAATAATTTAAAACCCCAAGATTCCTTGTTTTAAAAAAACCTGCAGATAGCTGGACACGGGGCCGTGTACATTGAACACGGGGCCGTGTCCGAGGTACTGTTTCATAAAAATTGAAATCTTTTCAGTCTATTTCCCAGAATGGCAAGCAGAACAAGCGGAACATCTTCATCGCACTCAAGGAACAACCGACAGGGGAGGAGGTCATCAACGGCGGAAGCCTCTCTTGTAAACTATGTTTACGCCTTAAGAGAGGCTATTGATGAAATGACGGGAGTGGAAGAAGCATTGGTCGACCGTATCAATCACTTAACGGTGGGACTGGAAGGGTGTCTCCGGGTGGTCAACCTCTTGCACCAGAGGTTGAACACTCTCGCTTCTCATCCTTTGGTACCAATAATAACCCAAAGGGCATGGAACGTGGTGCCTGAAGTCATCATACCAGCCGAGTGGTACACCATACACCCGGGACCTCCTCGCGATGTATTACAAGGGGTTCCGGATGGTGCTTCCCCTTCTCCACAAGATGTTGAGAAAAATGAAGTCGCCTTCTTCCTCCCAAGAGAGATAGAAGAATGGCTTTAACGACATCTAGGAAATAACCCTCAGCCGAGAGTCCTACTACACTTCTCGATACCGGAAAGCTATTTCCGGAATTTTGGCTCCTAATGTAAAAGTAGAACTCCCTATGATAATTCTATGTACCAATTGACCTATCTAGTTTAACTCTTACCTCTTCTTTATTTTAATTTCTAGGAATATTATGTAATTCTCTATGACTTTAATGAAATGATGGTTTTTAGTGTTTGGATGATGTTGTAATGAATAAAACACACTCGGGATGGTGAAGGATAACAAGGGAAACTTGCACCAGCACCCTATGCACGAAAACAGGGCCATCCGACAAAAATTTCTTCATTACAGCAAGTTCAGCACGGGCCGTGTCCACTCGACACGGCCCTGTGCTGCACAATCTGCAGAAAACACCTAGTTCAGGTAACTGGACAAGGGCCGTGTTCACTGAACACGCCCCCGTGTCCAGGCTTCTGTTTCTTTTTACTAAATCTTGTTACTGGCACCTGAACACGGCGCCATGCCCGGACACCATGGGGGCGTGTTCAGGCACCCACTAACATAAAATTTTGCTTTTAACACCCTTTTACACATTCAATCAACCTAAAAACTTATTTTTGGGACACATTGAGGACAATGTGTAATTTAAGTATAGGGGGGATGCTAAAACCTTGAATCTTACAAGTCCTATTTAACAAGCCTTACACAAAACTCTATTGGAACCGCTAATCACCCCATTTTTTTTCAAAAATTTTTCAATTTCTTTTCACTTGTCTAGGTTTAATTTGGGAATTTCAAGTTCTAACAAGGTTATATTTTTACAAATTTACAACCGACAGCGTCGTGATAGAAAGAACCAACATAAGAAAATTATGAAACGGCATGATAAGGTTAGTTAAAATTTGATTATATATACTTGATCACATAAAAACCCATTCCCACAAAAGTGAGTTTTGAGCCTTTATCGAGCATACAAATACATATCTTTACACTAAATGCTCATTTTTCATTTCTTGTGTGAATAGCCGCTTGGTTCTTACGACTCTAGAACTTGCCACAACAATGCATTCACAGTCCTTACCAACTTAAACCCGAGTAAATAAATGACGGAGGCATTAGGACTAACCCCTTTTTCTTTCTACATCATTATTTTTTAATTTTTTTACCACCTACCAAAAAATCCCCCTAGTTAACCCCTTTGAGCCTAAACCTTTTCATTTCTTAACCCAAAAACAAACACACTTTTTACCCACCAAAAACCCTTTTTCATTTTAACCCTTTCTTTTAGTAACAAAGCTCGGTTTTTCTAATGACTTTGAAAAAAAATGAATGATGAAACCAAATAAACAAACAAGTTTATCAAAAATAGTTTTGTTTGAAAGAAATGGTTCATCAAAATAAAATAAGTTGTCAAAAATAAAAAGTCTTACAAAAAAAAACCGATGCTTTTTATGCTTTTCGCCCTTTTTTACTAACCACTAACCCAACCACCCACCTTTAGCCCAAGCCTAACCCTTCACCCAAAAAGTCCTCTTGATATTTACAAAGGTATATAGTTAAAAAGGAGGAGGATTGATTGCTTGGCAAGCTTATGGTAGGAGTAAGTTCCATGCCGCTCTCAAGTGATCCACTAAAAAAAAATTTAAACTTTCGGCCGAGTGTTGAGTGATCCCCCGTAAGGTATATGAACTTGTATATAAATGGAATTTTAAAAAGGCATGTTATGCCCTAATAAGTAATTTATCTTATGAAACGTTTTTAATAAATCATGATGAATAGGATTGTAAATAAATAAAAATAAAACTTAATAAAGAATCTTGGAAATCCCGACAATCTATGACAAGCCCAAAAACCTTCTCTTCTACCCGTTCCATTTGGGAGTGAAAAAGCCACATTATAAAGAGTTTTGCTTGAGGACAAGCAAAGATTCAAGTGTGGGGGTATTTGATGTGCACAAAATGCAACATATAAATTTCATCAATTGTGGCATCAAACTAACCCTTTTTTAGTACTAATGTTGGAAAAAGTGTGCTTTTGTCTTCCTTTTGTATTTTCAGGATTAAATGAGCTCAAATGAACAAAAGAAGCAAAAAGACAACTAAATCTAACACAAATACAAGAAAAGGAACAAACGTGGTATGCCCGACCTCCCGACAGCATCTTCCCAAGCAAAACAAGAAGACAGAAGACTGAACACGCCCTGTGCTCACTGAGCACGGGGGCGTGCCCAAGTTTCAGCAGAAAAGACAAAGTTGTAGAAGCTTCCATCGCCCACCACGGGGCCGTGCTCAGCGGACACGGGGCCGTAGTCAACTATAAGATTCGCGGAATCCAGGCAAATCTTGATAGTACAGATATGCTTCTGCACACGGGGTCGTGCTCGGCGGACACGGGGGTGTGGTCAACTAATGCAGACAAACTGCATTTAATGAAGAAAGAGAGGAGGATTGGCACGGGGCCGTGCCCAATGGATACGAGCCGTGCCCGAGCTTCTGTTCAGCCTATAAATAGGAGTGCTTGGAGCTCTTGCAATTCATCCCTTGGCACACCACCTCTCTCACACTTCACCCACCACCCACCACCATCATCCATTGTCCATCATAGAGTGTGTGAGTCGTCTCGGGATCCAAGATTGATCGTAAGAGTTCTTGACAATCAAAGGCCATGTTTGCCTAAGTCTCTTACATCACTTGGTGAAGACAAGTGTTTAGTGTAATACTTTTTATTTTTAATCTTTTGCACTTTTTAATTGGTTGTGTATTAATGACTTTAATTACTAGTTTCTTATGTTGAAGGGGATTCTTCCTTATCGTTTGTCCGTGGTGTCTTGGCATTATTTTACTGTCTATATAAATTAAAAGATTTTCACCATTCATATCTCCACGGTCTATATGGAGGTATGTTGGCTACCTGGTCGGGGGTTAAGGGAACAGTTTGGTAAGAGTCTTGCCATTGTTCAGTGTATAGATCCTGCAAAGGACCTGGGTCAAATTTAGTAGGACCTCCTTCAATACCCACCGGTATTGGATGGCGGGGGTCCAAACTCTTTGACCCCCTCATAAGTTAAACTACTATTAAAACTTTAACCCGGCTACTTAGGACTGTATCCCTGCTAACTCAGACTACTTAGCCGAGGGTAACGTCACCTTCGAAAGAGGGGCCTACCACATTATGCATTAATAACTTAATTAATTATCTTTCAATAATCCGACCCTTTAAGATTGTATCCTTGCTGACTCAAACTACTGGGTTGAGGGTAGCGTCACCTTCAAAAGAGGGGCCTACTACAATAACTAAGATAATCTCTTAAACAAGTGCAAAAGTGCGAAAATAATCAAAGGTTACACTACACACGAGTCGGATCCAAGTGATTCATCTTGTCTATCTGTTTTACTTTTATTTCATTTTCAGCATTTTAGTTAGTTTTATTTTTCTAGTTTAAAAACCTTTTTCTAACATTTTGATTTGATTGCTCTTGTGTCCTTGGACGACCTCAGTATCTTACCAACACTATACTACGCTCACGATGGGTGCACTTGCCCATATGTGTGTTTAGTGTTAGTAAATATCGTGTTTTATAAATTTGAAACTTGGCTAAAAGTGTAAAACGGGCTTAAAATATACACCTAGAAAATATAACACACTTCACGCACATCAAGAAGCAAATAAGATAGAAGGGAAGTAGTCTTAAACAACACATAAGGATAAAGCTCCTAAACTATAGACTAGGTAAAAACATTCCTACTTTTCCTAATTCCCTATAGTTATGGCTCTGATACCAATCTGTCACACCCCAACCGATGGCGACTCTAGTCCGACGCAACTCCGGCGAAACGGTTCTCCGGCGATGTTCCGACGAAACTCCGAACTCCGGTGGTTTGTTATCGAATTAGAGAGAGTGAAAGGGTGAGGTGTGAGGATGTCCGAAACGAAATCGTGGAAAAATGGAGGTGAGGGCTTTGGGTTTTAATAATGTTCGAAAACCTTATAAAGTTTGGAAACGATTGTGATTGATCTTGTATATGAATCAAGTTTTATTAATCATGGTAACTTCATCAATAACAAATGCCGACGAATCAGGAAGGGAGGGAAAGATGGAAAGGAATAGGCTGTACGCGGCTTGGGTTTGGGCGGCAAGTCTGATTTAAGCGAGTAGTGAGAGTATAAAATCTTTTAAGTTCTTGAGTCTGTTCAATGTCAAAGCCACAGTGGAGTGGTGGGTGTTGTGCGCATTTGTTTGTTGAACCGGGTAGACACACAGGTTCGAATCCTCGGTCACCCTTTTTGTTATTTTTAGCATTCAACAACTTTCCCTTTGTTCAGAAATGGTCTCTGTACTTCAATCTCTTTAGGAAACATACCAATAAAGCCCCTTATCTTTGGAAGGTTTAATTTATTAGTTAAACTAACTTGGTTTAAGTTATATAACCTAGTTAATTTAACCCAAACTAGCTTAATTTTTAAATCAATTAAGTTAATTAAGTAATTAACTAGGTAAGTTAACTTGGTTTACTAACTAGGTTAACTTGGTTTACCCTTAAACTAACTTTAAACCTAACGAGGCTAACTAGATTATTTTATAAAAATAAAAAGAATAAAGCTATTAAATTGTAAAAAAAAATTAATTAATTAAATAACATAACTAAATAATCATTTTTATAATGGATTAGATTAACGATAAAAGTCTTTCAACGATTATTTATTTTGCGAAGATTTCAAGTTGAAGGATTAGGATACGAATTTCATTATTTTGCGAGCTTTAATTAGTTTAACGAGTATTGAACGTCAAAGTATAATAAAGAATCAAGAATCTTGAATAATATATCGTTTAAAATGCGTATTTGATTATAGTTGCACACAAGTCTAACATGAAAACACGAACATGATTAAAAATAACTTCGTTTTCATTATGATCAATAGTCTCAGATTACAAATTGAAACGAAAGTAGAATACAACGAGAGTACAAATGTCTAAAAGTGGAAAGTACAACACAACTTGCTAAAATAAGAAAGTACGAAAATACAGAGCGTTACAGTGGCAGCGACAGGTTGTGAAGTTGAAGGTGGAGAAGAGAGAGAGGGGGAGTATATATATTATGGATTAGAATCAAATACAAAGGGAAAATATATTCTTAACTATATATTGTTTATTTTTAAATAAACAACTAAACCATACAACTTAAAGCCATAGCTATTCTCAAATAGATCTAGAATCCCTAATCATCCATTCAATCTAATTTATCATTGTATGGTTCCTCAAATATTTGGCTTCCCTCCACATAACATTCCAAGGCTTGTGTGCTTTGCTTGTTAGCTAAGGTGAGTGATTTCTTTCATTTTCTTGTTTATATTTTTATAAACTTTGGGGTGCATCATGTTATATAAATTCTTGAACTATTTTATCATTAGTATGCTATATTTCAACGTGTTAATATATAGATGTCTATATGTGTTTTAAATTGCTATGTCATGTCAATGTATTACATGCTATCTTGTCATGTGGATCCACGGCTGACTAGGTTCCCCACGACCATGGGTTGTAGCCTAGTATCGCCACCAGTAGTAGACTCGTTCTCCGGGGTTTGAGACTAATGCACGCTACAGTATTTGAGTCTTATATTTGGTTTGTTTCGTATAATTACTTGTTTGTGTGTTCTCGTTTGGTATATATGGTTTCGTTGGTTGTGTTATTGATATGTGATAATCTTTTATACTAACCTTGAAAAGCATGTTGAAAGAATGTTTCCTAAAATAAATATAAAACTTATTTATAAAATAAGGAAATTACTCACCAACTTTTGTTGACCTAAAACTATTTTTCTAACATAATACATGTACACGAGTAGGAGGATTTGAAGTTGGAGACACATAGGATGTGCCTTAGTAATAAATTGAATATTTATTCATGATTAATTGTCTTTTGGATATTGTATGACTTTTGTTGAACATTTTTATGAATATTTGTGACATTTTAATTTGATGACTTTAAATATTTATACTTATAATAAAGACGTAAGCTATAGACAATCCTCATGCCTCGTACCAATCCGCCGCGGATCGAATTTCATTAAAATACAACTAAACATCAATTAATTCCATATCATACTCAATTTACCTAACAAGAATCCATCACATACAACATAATACATCAAAAATTAACAAGAATTATATATATATATGGAACCCATTAAGTGACGGTTACCTTTGAAATCCATCTCCACCGTTAGATCTTGCTGAAACTAAATCCAGGCCGTTTAAACTCCATTTTTTAACCGCTATCTCGGTAGTTATGAGCAGTTTTTTTGCTGGGAGTTACCTCCGCAAATTTCGGCCCCATGTTCTCCACATATGGCTCCTACAAAACTGGATTGTGGGTTGACGGTTACTCCCATCTCAGTTCATGTTATTTAAATAACCGCTCCCATGGCGGTTTAGGGGAGTTTCTCACTGGTGGTTTTGTTCCCCATTATTCTGTCCATGACCTCCACTTCTATGGTGGTTATATTTTTTTTATGGGAAGGATGTACCCCACCCACGTTCTATCCTAAATTGTAGGTAACCTCCATATGGTTACCTCCTAAATTATATATTATATATATATATATATATTAAACCCATTAAGTCTAACCGCTTTTCAAATCATTCCTGGCCCTTAGATCTTGCTGAGATTAAATCCTGTCCGTTTAAACTAGCAAAAATAACCGCTACCAGCGGCGGTTCAGAGAAGTTACCTGGTAGTTTCCGGAGGTGGTTTGGTTCCGTACATTTCTGCCCCATGATTTGGTGGTTTTGCTCCATTATTTCTGCCCCATTATCTACCTGCAACCGATAAATGTGGAGGGTTTTCAAAATAACAAAAGCCACGATAAATGTGGAAGTTATTTTCAGCAAATCACATTTTTTTTAGCTGGAAGTTACATCCGAATCTCTCTTATAATGGTTTTTATTCAGTTTTTACTTTTCCTAAAAAAAGGCCATGTTCTCCACCTTCCTATATTTTAGTTCATTTGCAGTTATTTTAAGAGTTTATAAATATTGAAACCTGACCGTAAAATAGTACATCCTGCTTTATTTCTTTATCTTCTGTCAAGTATCATTTAGATTAGATATAATTGAGGAGATTATGTCGCTGAAGATGGAACAGCAGATTGTAGATGCAACAATGGAGCAGCAGATTGAAGATGCAACAATGGATAAAGATGTTAATATAAGCTTCATACATACCTGTTTATTGCGGCTGGTTGTAAACTCCACCTTTTTTTTTCTTTCAGGTTGCATCAATGGACAATTCCTTCCTTCGCCCAATCGTGTGTAAACCTACATATGAATCGGATAAGGTAAGTAGGAGCTTTATAATCAAATTACATGTATATAAAGCTGAATAGGGGTTATAATTATTTTTACCTTCTCCTTTCTCAGAGACACCCAAATAAAGCTACTCCTTTCTGCAATCAAAACCTACAAACACTGCCATGAAGCTTATCATAAAAAAAGCAACAACCCAACGTAAGTTTTGTAATATTGCAACTGATTTGTTTCACTTTTCAAACTATGAACCCAAAGTCAGGGCTCGTGACCAAAGATTCATATTTATATACTAACTCTCCCCTTGCATTTAAGATGGAAAAGATTCAAACTGCTACAAAACATGTTGCGGGAATGAAGAGCGAATAAATTGTGAAAATTCAAAACATCTAGAAGCTGGTAAAACTTAAATTCACATTCCTACAACAATTTTTTTAAAAGTAGTTATGTTAAAGATTTGCCAAAATGCAGCAAGATGAGGATAGTGTAGATATTAATGACTAAACCCCTCAATTTAGTGAAGTTTGTGCAAAGGTATGTTATAGCAAATCACAGAAAGCAAGTAATGCAACTTTATGAAACTTAGCATTATGTTCGAACCTGTGGGCCCAACTCCTACCCAAATATGACTTTTATTTGATAAAGTTATTTTATTTGAAAAGGTTTATTTTTTAAACACTTTGTTTAATATGCAGAAATCAATCAACAGTGTGGAGCCAGTATCCTCAGGCCGTGATTTCTGACCCAACACATCAAAACTTCATGAAATAAGTGAAGAAGTGATATGTTGTTTGGGCATACTTAAACATGTTACACATACTTATCAATACAGTATTCTTATATTTTTATTTCTTATATATTCACTTAATATTGAATCTATGTCTTATATTCACGTAATATCGAATTTGTTTTCATAAATTATCGTAATCGAAGTTGAATAAACCTTTTGTAGCAAAAAAATCTTACTTTTAATTAGGATAAACGCGAGATGGCTATGATTAACCGCTATATTGAGTACTTTAAATATAACTTGTGTGCCATATTAGAATCTTTACATTCATGTCCCAAAATCATACAAGGTACTAACACTTCTTTTGTTTATTATGTGTAACGTTTTTTAGATACATTGGAAGAATTACACGGCTTTGAAGCTCTGTAGGATTCTCTACCTATTCTCTTTCAAGTTTTAAGGTACTATTCCTTTTTTATTCTTTTTTGTTTTGTTTATAAAAAAATCATAATTCTGGAAAGCTCAATAGTTGTCTTAAATAATCTCTATTCGTTAAACGTGTTTATGAAAAATCTTACTTTGTTAAATAATACTACACCACAAGACTCTAAGCAGAAAATGAATTTTCAGTTCAATTTTAAAATTGTTTTCGGTTCAATCCAACCTTTTAGACCTGTAAACAAAATACAAATCAAATTATAAATAAATAATAGATGAAAGGTTTATACCTTGCTCGATAGACCAATCCTTTTACAGAGTCAAATCCAGCACATTCGCTTATCCCCTAAATATAAAAAAATTACTTCCATCAAATAAAGTAGAATAGTTTAAATAAAGATCTAAAAACAAAAGTAACAATGTTTGTTTTTAAATATTGATATCTTTATTATTTGTTTTTTTTTAAAACCATAAATGCACACGTCACAATAAACACAAGTGCAAACATATAAGCACACTTAAAACACATACCCTACCATAAGATTCCAGTGAACTTGCACTATCCCAATCCCTTTACAAGCCCAATCAGTTATCAATAGCGAAAGTCCACTAAGAGATAATTTTATGCACCAAGAAACTAAAAATAAATTAAATTCTAAAAAGAATACAGTATAGCAAGTACGTTAAAGTTGATAGCCAAATTCAATGTTTGATCTAACAGGTACTTCAAAGTCATATTACATAGGCAAAATAATCTCATATTAAACTTGTAAGATATTATTGATTTATTGTCTACACATGAGCTGAGAAAATAAATACATAATATTAAAAGACCTGGTAATAAAATAGCAAATAAATACTTTAAAATAAAACTCACTCATTGCAAGACATTCATCAACAACTAATTACTAATCATATGATCATACAGTTGCTTCAACTTTTTCAAGAGATGATAAAAAACATCACAAAAATGAAGTCTAAATCTGTAGATTCTAGGCTAATCTTAGTATCTATATAAAACACCAACAATTTATACACTATAAGATCCAAAATTACTCATCTTTATCAACAAGAATATGAGAAATTGTGTATCAAACTCTCAGAAATCCAATACCAGAAACTATAAATGATTAGCATTATTATTTTTGTAGATAACACTTATCATCAAAACGTACTGACAAGGTATATCGAAGATCAAACCTTTATCGGACACGAACAAAGAAAGAATCTGATCGGACTAGATGAACAATATTACCTTTTGATCTGAGAGAAATGTCTGAAAATGGGATGATCTGGACCGAAGTATCTAGGATATCCAACCATGATCGGACAAGAACAAAGAACGAACCAGAACTGATTAGATGAGCAATCTTACTTTCATCGATAGAGAAAGGGGAAAAGGGAAAGGGGGCAGAAGTAGAAAACGTGCAAGTGTGTGTTAGGGTTATGTTTTAGAAGTGGTTATATGTGATCCATTTGTTAGTTTGGGTGGTTCATGTACCATCCGAACATTTCTTGACCCATTTTTATATGTGATGTTTTGGTTTTTTTGTTTAATAAATTAAAAGCAAACACATTGTGAATATTGATATTTTAATAATAAGTGCTTAGGCTTTTTAAAAAAAATATATTTTATTGTTCTTTAAATGAGTAACGGTTATATATAAACATCAAAGAGTAATATTTCTTATGGTTCTGCTTGCATCTATATTTTACATTTATTCTTAATAACAATAACAATGATTAAAATTATGATTCGTTTTCATACAACATTTCACACATTTGAAACGGTTCGCGTCGAAATGGTACTGGACGACACGGTACTGATCGTAACGGTACAGGTCGAAATTGTTCGATTCGAAACGGTATTTGTCGAACTATTACGGGTTGGAACGGTTCTCGTCAAAACGCTTTCGTTATGAAACAGTTCGATTTAGTACGGTACGAATCTAAATAGTTCACTTCGAACGGTACGCGTCGAAATATCTTACACACATTGACCCATTTCTTTAATGTTGTCGATCCGCTTTGACCCGAAAATAACAAGATGAATTTCAAGTGACCCATTGTGACCCATTTACTTAAAATATCTTACCCAAATCAACGCATATAATATTAAACGTAACCCAAACTGACCCACTTGGAAGGCTTTGGGCATTCTAATATTTATTTTCATACATAGCGGTATAGCATCTTCTTTTTTCTGAGTCTTAACATTGTTCTTTAGACTTGTGTTCACCTAACGTGGGTGTTTGGCATTGTTTATTTTGAGCTGCTTTTAAGTTTTTGACTCTCTTAAAAGTTAATACGTCATTTTTGTAGTGTTTGGATAATGTGTTTTGAGAATGCGTTTCACTGGTTTGAAAAGAAGAAAAAGAAAAGTTCGATGGTTGTAATATTTTCAAATAGGAGATGGAAAAAGAGGAAAAAGGAGAAGCAAACCGAAACACCATCAATATACATTGTCTTTGTTTGTTACCTTAGCGTAAGCCGTCCAACGGACGGGTATTAAACTAGTTGGACATGGTGATTCACCCATGTCTCCACCCTCACTACCCCAAATGGGTTTTATCCCAAAACATCAATTACTTGAAATCATTCTTCACTATCTTCTCCGACATATTCTACAATTTGTTTTTGAGTTTTCGATATTTGCATTGTACATGGACCCCTCTTCAATATTAATGAACCAGCATAAAGGTTGAAACCTCAAATTGAGATCAAGCGATTGTTGTAGCATATAAGCCTAAAGCCTATGGGTGTATGCAACACTCTACCTAAATCTTATGACACTCATTCAAGAGGTACAAGACCCATAAGAAATGATCAACCTTAAATATCACCTACGCATTTTGTGCAATTTGCTATGAATTATATGAGAGCTTTGTATTATAGATATTTTTAGGAGCTCAAGCCCGAGTTAAGGTTAATTCAACCCAACCCTTTCATTAAACAATTCTAAATATATTTGTTCGTATTCATTTCAATTTATCCTTAAACGCGTTCATTTTTCGACCACCAACAACCGTTGTTCCATCTACTAATTCCTCTAGTTCCATCCCCGATGTCCCATCGCATCCTCCCTGTCATCCTATATTATCATCTTCGATCCTAAGATTTGTGTTTTAACCTTTTCCACCAAACATATATAAATAGATATATTTTTTGCTTTTCGTTGATGGTACTTTAATAGAATTAAAAAAAAAGAGTTAATAGCCAAAATGGTCCCTGAGGTTTGCTCACTTTTGCCACTTTAGTCCAAAATCCAAAATTTTTAAATCTGGGTCCCTGAGGTTTGCAATTTGTTGCCATTTTATTCCAAATTTCAAAAACCCCCTTTTTTGACTGTTGCAACCAGCCTATTTTGTCCTTTTACGCAGGAGTATTCTGGGTTCTTGATCTGAGTTTGTTATAATAACTCATAAAAATGACCAAAATACCCCTGCACAAAAGGACAAAATAGGCTGGTTGCAACTGTAAAAAAAGGGAGTTTTTGAAATTTGGACTAAAATGGCAACAAATTGTAAACCTCAGGGATCCAGATTTAAAAATTTTGGATTTTGGACTAAAGTGGCAAAAGTGAGCAAACCTCAGGGACCATTTTGGCTATTAACTCTAAAAAAAAAAAAGATAATTATGATCACGTAGTCCAGTTATATCCTGACTGTTTTCCCTTTTATAAATAGTACAATGAACTTGGTATCACCTTCAAAATATAATTATGAGTTAAATGTCATTTTAGTCCCTATGGTTTGGGTCATTTTGTCAGTTTAGTTCAAATGTTTCATTTTTAACCTGTGGGTCCAAAAAGGTTTCACAGTTGTCATTTTAATCCACTGGGTTAACTTCATCCGTTTTTTCTATTAACGAGAATGCCAATTCGGTCATTTTATATGGCTGAATTGCCCTTTTAGTTAACAGAATTACATACAAAATGACCAAATTGGCCTTCTCGTTAACAGAAAAAATGGATGAAGTTAACTCAATGGACTAAAATGGCAACCGTGAAACCTTTTTGGACCCACAGGTTAAAAATGAAACTTTTAGACTAAACTGGCAAAATGACCCAAACCAAAGGGACTAAAATGACATTTAACTCTATAATTATAATTTATAATTGCTTAAACTGTTGATTTTGATAACTTTTAACAGTTCCTTTTTATTGATTATACCAAGCTTATTTAAGAAATAATATTAGAGTATAAAAGAAGAAGAAAAAATGAAATAACAAATAAAAAGCCACTTTTACTTTCTTTGTTTTTCAAGCACGATAGATATCGAGTATGCCAATTTAGGTTTGAAAAACTAGCGAGCATAATGTGTATTAGATTTGTGCATCACAAAAAATTAAGATGATATGCTTTATATAACATACTAGGTTATAACCCCGTGTATTACACGGGGTTGAATAAATAAATTTTATATACTAAATAATAAAAATAATATATATTTAAAAACCTCATTTATTGTACGGGTTGAATAAATATAATTTTATATATTAAATAATAAAAACTTATATCTATAAGAATCATATTGTACGGGTTGAATAAATGTAATTTTATATACCAAATAAAAAAGTTATATATTTAAAACCACGTGTATTACACGAGTTGAATAAATGTAATATTGTTTATCAAATAATAAAATAACACATCTTTAAAAAACATCATTTATAACACGAGTTGAATAAATGTAATTTTATATACCAAATCATAAAAAAATTACATCTTTAAAAATATGCGCATTACACGGTTTGAATAAATGTAATTTTCTGTACTAAATAATAAAAAATATATATCTTTAAAAAACCCTGTGTATTGTACGAATTGAATAAATCTAATTTTATATATCAAATAATAAAAAGTTATATCTTAAAAACCTCATGTATTACGTGGGTCGAGTAAATGTAATTTTGTATAGTGAAAATAAAAATATTTAATATATTAATACAAAGTTTGGTTTTCGTGATAAAAATAGATTATTCTGTTGTTGCAAAATTTGTTAACAAAGTCTCAATAAATTTAACCCATTATTGAAAACTCCGTAAATGTATAAATTATAAATAATATTAGTTAATTTTATTTTAAGTTTCGTAAAATCTATTTGATATCAAACAAAACAAAACGTTCAAATAAAATTAATTCAAATAAATAATATTATAAATGAGAAAGAGATTAAACTAAATAATAATTATCGTTAAGATATTAAACTAATAAATGTGTTTGCTGTGATAATTTTTAAGAATTCGTTTTTGATTTGAGTTTCAGTTCTTGATTGATTTTGTATTGCGATAGAAAAGATGAGGTCTCTAAATCAAAGATGTAGTTTGTAGTTGCAAAAAAAGATGACGTAATTAGTTTCAAGTTGTAGTTTCATCTGGTTGTTGATTTGTTGTTGTGTGTACATCGAAGAAAGATAGCAGGTATCGGCTGAATTACACGGGTACAATAATATTTAATAGGAAGATTATCTATAATATAAGATATTAAAAAAATAATATTTAGTAAGATGGTTATCTATAATTAATTAGAAGAGAGATTAAACTAAAATTATAATTATCTATAAGAGATTGGCTAATATGATGACAACTGTCCCAAAAGTGGTTTTCTTTTATTATATAGTACTAGTTGTAGGACCCGTGTGAGCACACGGGTAGCTTTAATAACCATCGAAATCAAATACTACAAAATAGATTATAATACATTATTTAAATTGCTTGCGTTTAGTTACATGCCATCCAAATTGCCCCACCGAAAGTTAATCATCATAGCCACCCAAGCTATTGTACAAATTGTGAATGGTTAAACATGAAGGCAAGGTTAGAAAGCATTACATGTACAGAACCCAATTATATTTAAGTATTAAAATCTGGCTAAAAGTGGAAACTTTTATTAGCAGCTATAAAAATTTTGGTTGCAGAGATGAATGAGTACAAATGGTGAACCAAGGATTTTAATCATTGTGGAGACGTAGATATCAAGACTTTTGCCGTAAAATAACAACATTAGTTATTTTATTTATAGCGTTACTATCTTTATATAAGTTTAGTAGTTCGTTTTTTATAAGCGTTGCCGATGTGTAAAAAAATGATGTCTCAAATACAACCCACCCTAAAAAGCGATTGTGGCGGACTCTTTTTTACAATTATTATTGAATAATAGAAAAGTCAATTATCAAATTTACACAACAATAAGAGACCTTCCTATTACAAGTGTCTCGACTTTCAGAGGCACCAAAAAGCCTTTTGCACGATCGACAGGTGTGTTTGTATGTAACCCTTATTGTTTCTAAAAAAAATGATTTTTTTTGTTGTATTGTTACTTAGATGGGTGTCTATAAATTGAATGAGCATTTGGCGTCATCTTTCAGACATAGAAAATGTGGCAGCGGGTGGTGCTGACCCATTTGTACTTGTATTAAGTTAGCAAGTTTAATAAGAGTTTACTGCTTTGAAGCGGTGTGTAATGTAAGTAGAGCCAAATGAACACTCCAGCAAATCAACCATTTTTTTGAGAAATAAGTCATAAATGTCAGGCGCACCTTAAAGCAATCGAGTAAAGAATATGGAAGAAAAATCCAGGATCAAAACTCAAATCCTAAGTCAAACTTCAAAAGTCAACAGCACCAAGCGAACAGAACAACATAAATCATCACCACAAAATAATATCTATTAAAAGAAACGATTATCATAAACATAATCATAACCATAGTAAAGATCAATCAACTCGCCAACTCTATGAAATATCCTTATTGGGTGGTGTTGGTGTGACACGAACGCCAAACACCAAAAGACCACAACAGAAATAGAAAATGTCGGTATGCACTGCGGTCCACTATATCAACAGTAACAACTTCTAAATCCCTCAGTAACTGAAAGAAGATAACCGACAGGGAGAAGACAACAAAAAAAGAGTCACGAACTCACGACCACCGTACTTTATACCTCCTACTTTCTCTTCTGCACGCAAAAATAACATTATTCATTGAACAACATTATTATTGTTATAGCTAGGATGGTTTTCAATCAGATATCCTCATCTCTACCCCAAGTAGATCCTTAACCACCTCGTACGACACAAACGCAATTGCTATTGATGGAACCACCTGTTTCCGCAAACAAAACCTCTATTAGAACATTTCTAGAAAGTTCTAAAATTTAATATTATATCATAAAAAACCGATACGAACCTTGACCGAGTTCGGAACCAAACCTTTATACAAGGCTCCAAAACCTTCATAACGAACGTTTTTCCTGAAAGCATCAACCATACCGGTGTACTCGAGTGCTGATTTGCCATATGCGGTGACAACAGCATCGATTCGGGCCTTGTCCACCTCTGCTAAAAGCATCGATTCGCAACAATGCATATTACAAAAGCTTTGAAATCAGTTGATGAAAATATCTACATTTTGATGAATTTACATTATGGTAATTAGTGTATTGTCCACTGAATCAAAAGTTAACTTTATGGGAATTTTTTTTGACCCTATTGCTTCCTAAATTCAAATATGTTAAAACCATTTCAAATTTGCAACTCGAAAACTGTAGTTACGAATTGGGATGAGCTCGGTACCGATACCGAAGATCAGCAAATACGGTTACTGATACTGAGACGGTACCGGTATTTGAGGGTAAAATTCGATAAAATACCGGTACCGTACCAAACTGGTACCGAACCAAATATCATGGTTAACAACCTAATATATAAATACATACATAAATACAGGAATCCACTATATCATAGTTGACAACCTAATATATATTGCCCAGCCAATAAAATGTTAGGGATTTAGAGTTCCGGTACTAGTTACATTACAAAAACAAAAGGAAAAGAAAGGAGTTTCGAGACAGAAACATTAAAACTTACGACATTCCCCCCGATATCCGAGTAGAATTAGATCCTTAATTCCATACATCTGAATAATAAAGTGCATAGTCACTTCGGATTCTTGGGTTCTTCGACAATGATTCATTATCAAATGCCATTAAGATGATATGAAACGACGTCTATTAATTAAAACCTACAACAAATGATACAATAAACGAAGGTTAAGAAACATATTTTAACAGTATGCATTCATTATAAAGAGAAAGAAGAACACGTTCATGTAAAAACCAACAAAAAAAGTAACTCAGCAGTGGCTAGAAACACTGTTTTAACCCAACAGTGGTTTCAAACACTGTGTTAACCCAACGGTAGTTTAAAACTCTGTTTTAACCCAAGAGTGGTTTCAAACCACTGCTTTAACAACAGTGTTTTGACTCAACAGTGTTTTCAAACACTGTTTTTAACCCAACAGTGGCTTGAAACACTGTTTTAACCAAACAGTGGCATGAAACACTGTTTTAACCTAACAATGGTTTCAACCACTGTTTTAACCCAACAGTGGTTTAAAACTCTGTTTTAACCCAAAAGTGGTTTCAAACCAGTGTTTTAACAACACTGTTTTGACTCCACAATGGCCCAAATAATTTTCATTTATTAATAGATTAGATCTAAAGATGAAAGCTAACTACCGAAAGAAGAACATCGGTCTCAGCTCCTTGACTATCCGTGAATGTCACAAACGCGATTTCAGACCGCTCATTATGACTGCAAGGACATAATTACAATGGTGTTAAGTGTTAAACCATAACAAAAAAAAATCCTAAAAGATAAAACTCATTATTACTCATTTAGTAGACTAATCTTTGAGTCTCAACATAAACAATATTTCCGCAGAAAATAAACTGGCCCGTATGGTCATAATCGAGGGCAGGAACCTCGCCGTCAACAACTATCTTACTTATTAATCTTCTTGTACTAAAACTGAATAATGTTGGGAACACCCACCTATCAAACTGAACAAATCAAAGTTAAACATTAGTGTCCACCTATCAATTTTTCTGCATCATCAACCTGAACAAATCAAAGTTAAACATTAGTGTTGGGAACACCCACCTATCAGACATTAAGAAGATCTCATCAGACACTAAGAAGTTCTCATTGATATAAAAGTACAAAAAGTAATTAACGTTGATAACTAATATATTTTAGTAAAAAAAAAATATTTCATCTCTTATAACCTGTAGCATAAAAATAAAGCTAATAAAAATTTTCCTCAAACACAGGCTTATTGCTAATGTTGTTCCTTTACCTCTGACAGTGGTTTCAAACACTGTTTTAACCCAACAGTAGTTTAACACTCTGTTTTAACCCAAGAGTGGTTTCAAACCACTGCTTTAACAACAGTGTTTTGACTCAACACTGTTTTCAAACACTGTTTTTAACCCAACAGTGGCTTGAAACACTGTTTTAACCCAACAGTGGTTTCAACCACTGTTTTAACCCAACAGTGGTTTAAAACTCTGTTTTAACAACACTGTTTTGACTCAGCAGTGGCCCAAATAATTTTCATTTATTATATATAATAGATTAGATCTAAAGATGAAAGCTAACTACCAAAAGAAGAACATCGGTCTCAGCTCCTTGACTATCCGTGAATGTCACAAACGCGCAGACCGCTCATTATGACTGCAACGACAGAATTACAATGGTGTTAAGTGTTAAACCATAACAAAAAGAAAATCCTAAAAGATAAAACTCATTATTACTCATTTAGTACACTAACCTTTGAGTCTCAACATAAACAATATTTCCGCAGAAAATAAATTGGCCCGTATGGTCATAATCGAGGGCAGGAACCTCGCCGTCAACAACTATCTTACTTATTAATCTTCTTGTACTAAAACTGAATAGTGTTGGGAACACCCACCTATCAAACTGAACAAATCAAAGTTAAACATTAGTGTCCACCTATCAATTTTTCTGCATCATCAACATGAACAAATCAAAGTTAAACATTAGTGTTGGGAACACCCACCTTTCACACATTAAGAAGATCTCATCAGACACTAAGAAGTTCTCATTGATATAAAAGTACAAAAAGTAATTAATTTGATAACTAATATATTTTAGTAAAAAAAATATTTCATCTCTTATAACCTTAGCATAAACATAAAGCTAATAAAAATTTTCCTCAAACACAGGCTTATTGCTAATGTTGTTCCTTTACCTCTGACTTTTGCAATTCTAAAGTCTAAAGTCTAACTTTTAGACATGTAGCCTGTTTAGAATATCATAATGTTCTTGCTTTGTCTAAATGATGCTAGTATACTTGCTGTGAATAACTAACTTGCCCTACAAACTGTAGAAAAATGGTTAAATTGTGTAAATTCATTCTTACTTTTAGTGTAGATTCCATATTGTACTTATATTTACGCTATTTAAGATAGAGAACCCATGGAATAGCAACACAACATTTGCTACCATTCTCATCATCAAACATAGCAATTGTGGTTACCAAAACGTCTTGCAGACAAAAATCATTTTTTCATTCAATCTAAAGAACATAAGAATAAGATTATTAAACCACTATAAAGTCATAGGTATATATGCTTCTATAAAAGTCGAATTACGATAGAAAAAATACAAATAACATAACAAAGCAATATAGACCAAACAATAGAAATACAATGAAGAAAAATATCTAAAAAATGCAAACATCAAAACTAGTAAAAAAATCTACACAAAAGATGTACTAAAACGACTTGAATGCAAAAAATCCCTAAATATTAAGCAAGGGGCTAAGAGCATACAAACAGAACATATATACAACCAAGGATTAAACCATCAAACAACAAAATTAAAAGCACACAATTGCTCCCTTCAAATATGTTTTTTTAAATATTCTATCTATTCGTCACCCATAGAAACAGAAGCACATTAATATCCTCCAACACAATCTGAAAATCGGACTCTTAATCTTTCAAATTTATTTCATTCCTCTTAAGCCAGATGATCCGTATTGCATAAATTGTAATTGTTGATATTACCTTTTTGTTGTCCTTCGATACGCCAGAATTTTAACCCATTGTTGTGATGCCATGAAGGTCTTGAGCCAAAGAAAGATGATGTAACTTACACCATTCATAACATATGATCAGATCAGATCCGTTTTGTCCAGGGTTTAGATAACCAACACCTTTGATACGCCAACCTTTTCACCTGCTTGATCAAGGGCTTCTTGGCCCCAACTTCTTCATGTGCATAGCCAGTGCAACCACCAACGATAACATTCTGATCTGATGAAACAATAAAAACACTAAAACGACTAAACAATGTGAATCTTAACTATAATAACAATCATAACAATTATATAGATATTGTATCGATACGATACGATCTGATAAGATCGATGAATGCAAAACCAAAAAAAATCATCATTAAAAGTTAAAAAATAACCAAATCAAGATGTTAATAGAAAGAAATTGGGATCGTACCTTGTTATTGAAGATCTTTCAGTGATGCGAATTAACCGAATAACTTATTAGAATTTATTTGCTGAGATTAAAACAGTATGTGAAGCGTGTTGAAGAAGATGAAGCCCTAAATACGATATACTCGAACATTTATCACAGAAAATACAAACAACAATCTAATAAACGAACATACAAATCTGAATAATATATGACTATAGGAATCACACCTTGTTGTTGATGACATTCGTGTGAGAAGTAAACATATAGTAGATCATCAAACCCTAGGTTATGAAGAATGAAAAACAAATCAGCAAACAATCTAAACGAAGATTGACAACCATCGATAGATGAAATCAGCGTGTTTAATCGAAAATATTAATGGTCTAACCTTGATTTGCAGCGTTGATGATATGATCTCTAAAGATCCGAAGAGAATACAGAGAGAGAGAGAGAAAAATAAGGGACCCAAGTTGTGATATGAGAACCTATTTACTTTAAAAGGGGCTTTCAAATTTGAAATGTTTTAAATTGTCCCGCCTAAAAATACCACTAATTAATTCTAATAAAAATCAGATTTATAGATTAGTTATAAATTTATAAATTGGAATTATGACATCATCATTGACATGTGGCATAGCTTAGGAGTTGACACATAGGCAGATTTACATCAGCTCATCTTCTCTTATTATAGATAATATATATAGATTTGTTTATTAACAAAAATACATATCCTTTTATATATATATATCCTTTTATTAATAATACAGTGGTCTAGTAATATGGTCTTCGACTTTACCCTTAAAAACGGTGAGTTAAAAAATTCATACAAATGTAATGTTAATATGTTATGAGGCATTTAAGTGCAAAAAATTAATGTTAAAAAAAGCAAACATGTTTTTAGAGGCTTTTAATTAATGTAATTGGTAAATACCATAAAAAACCAACATAATTTCTTATTTTTATAATTAAAGCCTCTCAACAATTTTTTGAATATGAAAAAACAACATATTTTCTGTTTTTGTTTCACAAAAGACCCTCAATAATTTTTTGAACATTAATCTAAACAATCTGAAACCGTTAGAGGCGTCCATTAGTTCTTTTTGATTTATTCAATTATTTGGTTCCTTTTATTCGGTTTGAATTTTTTTTTGGTTAAACCAAAAATCGAACCAAACTAAACGGAATTTAAGTACTTCAAAAATGAATCACAAACTGCATTCGAATTTGGTTTTGCTTTCGGTTTCGGTTTCAACCGAATACACTGAATTCATATAATTGGGTTTATTCGACTAAATATCGAGTACGGTTTACTTTGATTACTCGGTTTATTGGGCTACATATAAACCGAATTCTTTCTATTCGCTTCGGGTTTAATCATTTTTTGTTTGATTTTCGTTTTTAACTGTTTTCGGTTCTGTAGCAATGACCTATGAATTTTCTAATTAACATGTGAAGGGACTTTAACGTTCAAAAAAATTGTTGAGTGACTTTTGTGAGACAAAACATAAAGTATGTTTGTTTTTTACGTGAAAAAATTGCTGAGAGACTTTTATAAGAAAAATAAGAAAGTATATTGATTTTTTATGGTATTTGCCCTTATTTTAGATAGTTATCTTTAGCATATTTACAAGATATGATTAGGGGTGAGCTTGGTATCAACTGTTACCGAAAATATCTGTATAGAAAATCCTAAAAAATGGGTACCTATACCGAAAATAGCTGGTATGTTACAGTTTGGTATTGGTACATGTACGGACCAGTTCTGAAGGTAAAAAACCGGTGTCGTACCATACCGGACCGAAAATGTTAAATGTCGGTACCGAAAATATTTTCGTTCGTGAAATTCGATATTGGTATCATTTGCTCATCCCCGTATATGATTGTTGTATGTTTACCCTATATATAAGGTTTCTTTTGTTTAAGACAGAGGTGAATCCAGAGGTTTTTTGGGGTTCCTAGAAACCCCATCGGTTCAGAAAGAAATTAGTAGAAACATTGTATGATTTGGATAAATTTAGTGGAATTGTGAAAATTCTTGAATCCGCCACTGGTTTAACGTAAACAACAAAAACTTATACCGTAAACACTTTTAATATTTTATTAATGTATTAATTTTACAACTAGAGAAGTTAAATAACATGTAAATTTTTAAAAAATAAACAAGTATGGTGTTTTTTTGATAAAAAATGCAGATGATGCTTAATACGAATATTTAGGAATCTCATAATTTAAGCAGGATACGGCAGCATATGCTTCCGCACGTGTTTGGTATCATGTGAGCAAGCATGGGGTGCATTCCAAGCCAAAATCTCTTTTATGCGCCTTCACCACATTAACCTAAGACACTTTCATACTGTTTTTAGGGTGTAGGGAGTGGTTAAACACTTGAAAGTGGTAAACTTTAAAATTAATTAATGAGAGTGTGCCATGTCATTCAACCTTAAGAGTTTAAACTATGCTGAAAAGTATTGGCAATGGTTAGACACTTCATGAATTGGTAAACTATTTAAAAAAAAGGAAAAATGTGTGATTGGTTTAGAAGGCATGGACCCCACCACACACCCCTCTCTCTCTTCCCTCCCCTCCCTACACCGAATCGGTATACCGTCACCGCATGAAACCAATTATGATCGGTAAACTTATGTAGGCATTGGTTTGCCAATTCGGTAAACCAATTTTACAGACACACACCGATTCCACACCGTATCTCCTTACTAGTTAATAGCTATATAGATTTAAATGAAATTAATATTTATAAAAATATTTTCTTTATTCTCAATAGCCAAAAACAGACTAAATAATTAAGGTTGGTTGTTGTAGAGTGGCTTCTCATACCATCTCACCCAATACCAGAGCAATGGATAAAAAGGCGGGTGCCAAGAGGGAAGGCTTTACCCCTTAACACTTGTTAACACAATCACCAATCACACACACATACACTCATTTAAGTTAAACCACAATGCGCTAATTAAAGGATGAGTTAGTTAAAGTCCACTACCTACGTGACAGTGACTTGGTAGGGGGTTATTACAGTTTTTAATTAAAATACAACATATAGCCTTAAACTATATATATTTCCAAACAAGAAGAAAGGGTCTTAAAATTTCATTTCGCCTTAAGCCTTAAAAAAAACTTAGAACAGCCCTGGAAGAGATATAAGGCTGCACGGTGTGGTGATGGTCCTCCCTTGGAGGATGGTCCGCCACGTAGATCGGGTGTGAGGATGGGGCAAAGAGGATGGAGGTATGGAAATGGGAGATGGACCTAAAATATATGTATATGTTGTATGTATATATGTGTGTGTGAGGAGGTTTTGTCCTCTAGTGGGACGGCTTGAACGTCTTCCACCCGACGATTTGGATGCCGACAAGGGGGGGCGAAATGGCTGGAGGTGCGGCACCGATGGGGGACGCTCCAAGGCTGCTCCCCACACCGTGCATCCTAATAGACACTTCGTATTTCCAATTCATTCTTCAAACAAGAAGACCGTTACATGTCTACAATTACATGTTAGGATGATAATTAGTCAAATCTTTGTCTCTCTCTCTCCTATACACACATGTTTGACACACCAAATTAAAGCAACTCTAAATTGACAATCACTATTCTTCCTACGTTCAATCACTTAATCATTTTCTAGCTGTCAATTATAGAAAATTAGCACAATAACAGTTTGTGTCCACATGTTAACACACACATATATATTTTTTATATCTTTATAGAAAAAGGCTTAAGAGTTTAAAGTGTGCCCCTATAAACATATTTTTCTCTTTCATGGTATAATGTAGTCTAGATTAGTGTCTATACAATTCATGAACATGAGGTTCAGTTTAGAGCCATTCACGTGTGAAGATATTGACTCAATTTTAAAATCAAGTAGTGTGTTAAAGACAGTGGGAAGCTTAAAGAACTAAAGAAGAGTGATATTGATGTTACATATGAACCCTCATCTTCTTCAGTTTTAACATGTTTACAAATGAACATTTTAATGTTATAGAAGTGGGATATAGAGAACTTCAATATAGTTTTTTTTTTCTTTTGATGAACAAATATGCATTAAACACAAAAACAAACAATAAAAGACAAACACCACACCAAACCCAAATTTCTACAAGGCACCAAACACATGGGAGGAAGAATTTAGAACCACCAACAAACATAAGAACCTTAACATCAGATGGATTTCTAGATGAATAAAGAAAATTAAAACATCCCCAAAATGCACAAGTCAATAAAACCACCACATAAGTCAATGTTCTAACATTAACACACAACAAGATTGACAAACCAAAAACTCCACAGGAAACTTAAACCAAAACCAAAATGACTTAATCCCCACTAGTTGCTTTTGGGATTCATGTTACCAATCAATTTTTCTTTGTTTATTTTATAGACTTCAGACGGAGAATGCATTTTTCTTCATCACTTACAAAATAGAGGAAAACCGAAAGCAAGTTATAGTAGACGTTGGGACTTGGAAGGACCGGCTGAAAGTTAAGAAGTTTCTATGGCCTGTCTTAATCCTGCGTATAAATGTCCTTATAAATGTAATTATAATGAATTGTGCACCCAACTTTAAAAGTTTGATGCACATATTCAAGATATTTTTGTTGATCCAAAATAGCCGAATGAGCTATAAAAACTACAATTTGAAAAGTAAAAGAGAAAAAAAAAATCACAAAATTTATATAACAATTTATGTTATTTTCTTAGAGCAAAACATAAACACATGATGTATGTGCAACCGTAAACAATTAGTTTTATTTTGTATCGACAACTATAAAAGATATTAAAAAGAAAAACTAACAAAACAAGGGAGACAAATTCCACAAGTCATAATTATCACAGATAAAAAAATCTTGATAAAATACTTAAACAATTAAACAAAATCATCAAATTCAAAAGAAAATAAGTCGTTATCGTCAACTCCATGAAAATAAGAAAATTTGTTATCATCAATTCTTAATCAAGAAAAAAGTGTGTGCGATGTGAGAAAAAAAAAAAAGAATACAATAAAGGTATCGAGTTAATTTTTTTTATTTGTTGATTAGTAGGGGATTATTTTGTTTTTTAATAATAAAAATAAAAATATAGAGTAAATTATTGTACAAATGGGTCTTTAACATACAAATTGGCTTAACATAGAAATGAAGAAGTGGATTTTTTTTAATGTTTTTCCCATCTTATTAGCATGTATTTTAGTCTCATATATCCAAAAAAAAATATGTATTTACACTAGTAGAGTAATTACATAATTACTTTACTAGTGTAAAATCATGATTTTTTTAATATATTTTGCAATTAAACATCATACTTAAGTAGATGAAAAAAAAAGCTTCATCCACTTCTCATGTTAAGGTCAGTTTATATGTTAGAGTAAAGTATAGTTTCAGGGTCCCTGAGGTTAACACTCGCTCACAAGTTCTGTCCCCATTTCAAAATATTCAACACTTCAGTCCCTGACGTTGTCAATTTGATTCAATTAAACCCATAGGGCAAACTGGCGTTACTTCACTGTTAGTGAACGTGTTAAATGACAATAATACCCTTCGGGGACCAAAAGTGCAAGTACAAACATTCTTCTTTATAACTCTCTATATATTACAATTTCTATAAACTTCCATGTGCTCTTCTCAACTAGGGATGAGCAAATGGTATTGGGTACCGGTACCGAATTTACCGAACTGGATACATTTTCGTACCGATTCGGTACCGACTTTTGACATTTTCGGTACCGGTATTTACCGGTTTTTACATTAAAATACCGGTACCATACCGGTAAAACCGGTACCGAATTTACCGAACCGGATACATTTGGTACCGACTTTTGACATTTTCGGTACTAGTTCGGTACCAGTTTTACACTAAAATACCGGTACCGTACCGGTACCAAACTGTACTGTACCGTACCGGGTATATTCGGTACCGGTACACACTTTTAGGAATTTTCGATACCGGTACTTTCGGTACCGGTACCGGTTCGGTACTGAACGGGTACCATGCTCATCCCTATCAGGGACTGAAGTGTTGAATTTTTTGAAATAGAGACTGAACCTGCGAGCGGGTGTTAACCTCAAGGACTGAAACTGTACTTTCTTCTATATGTTAAGACCTATTTGTATTTGATCTTAAAATACTTAAGTTTTCTCTCTATAATTCTTATATATATATATAAACTAGCGACATGAGTAAAAATTATAAGATGTCAAATATCTTACATAAAAGTGGTTTAATTGAGAAAAAAAACATAATGAGAATATCCAACATGTTTGGTCTCATATTGCAAAAAGAAGACTGTTGTAAAGATTTGGTAGTTTAGCAAGCAAGGTAATTCCATCATTATCAATTATTATTTTTCAGTTTATAATTTAATACAAAACAATCATGATTAAGAAAACCTTAAAACCAACATCGTGATGTGAGGTAGTTATCCAGCTAACAGCTTACCATGTCTTTAACATTAAGATACAACATTCAATATCTACTTTCGACTGTATAGCCAATTTTCTTTTTCAACCTAAAATGTATATCTTTTCATAATTTCTAAATATTTTTTTTTATTTGGGTAATGTTTATACGATTTTTTTCCAGTTATGATTATTTAATGTTGTTCAGCAAAACAACACGTAGTTGATGAGCAATTCATGCTTGATCGAGGGGTCTTTATGAAGTTCGATTTTAAGTATTTACCCAAGGTTTAATAAATCTAGTTTGCATTTATAAAATTTAAACTAGAAATTTTATAAATTTTATCTAGCTTCATTAGATGTCTTATATATTCAGGGCCATCTTTATTCACACACTATATTTCCCACTCTATCTTTGTCACTATATCTATCTTTGTCTCTATATATACTACACGAGTAGAATATAAAAATTGACGCAATTTAAAAATATTTATAATAAATAAGTATATACCACATTATACATAATAATGAAAAATTACAAATCAATGTTATATTTACAATCTATAAATCTATTGAACAAATACATATTAGAAGTTTCTAAAGACTTTTTCTAGACGACATTGGATGTCTTACGCGAAAGCTTATCATCTTTCTCATTTTTAAAGGAGAATTATATATATCTATGGATCCCATTAAGTCTAACCACTTTTGAAATCCATCTCCACCGTCGGATCATGCTGAGATTAAATCTCAGCCGTTTAAACTCACAAAAATAACCGTTCTAATGGCGGTTGAGGGCGGTTATTGGTAGTTTTCTGTAGGTGGTTTTGTTCCACCTTTTTCTTCACATGATCTCCACAACTTTGGTGGTTGCATCTTAATTTTTCCTAAAAAATGTTTTTTATACGGTTCACAGAAGTTTTTAGCAGTTTAGTTATATCTCTTCTCCATCCCATTTTTGTAGGTTCATGTTTCCATCCACGTTCGCCGATTTCTCCTCCCCAACCACCCTAGGTCACCCATTATGAATCCTCCACCACCCACCATCGGCAAAGACTGCTCTCTCTCTCTCTCTCTCTCTCTCATATTTTGCATTTGTTATCAAAGTTTTCTGATTTCTCTGATCTCTTAAAGGCTTGAAGCTACTTATGGTTTTTCCCCACTGTAATCGATGAAGAATTAGTGAACCACACCATCACATAGCATATATCAGGTTCGTCTCTGTGAACCTAATTATGGTATATCCCCTTAATTCACGTCCTCTTCATCATTAGTATCACTGAAGCCATCAGATTGTAAACCAACATCAAATTGCGATTTGGATTTGCATTTGATTTATACTCATCTCACTTCCCTTTTCAATTTCCAATTTCAAATGGGAGGCATTAAATTTGCATTTTATTTTATACTAATCTCACTTTACCCTTTCATTTTCCGATTTCAGATGGGGAGGTACTAAATTTTGCATATATGAAGGAAATACATGTATGCTAGAGCGTGGTTTTTTCGCCTACCAGGTATTCGATGAAATGTCTACTAACTTTTAATATGGATTTTTTTTTTCATTTTGTAAGTTTTATTAATGTTTCTATAACCTTTATGGTGGAAAGGTTTTTGTTTTTCATGTTTTCGAATCATTTAGAGTTTGAAAGTGAACTAATCGAATGTTGGTGGTACAAGAAATTGAGGAAGCACCTGAGTTGCTGGTAAGTTGTAACATGTTCCTTTGTGTTTATAATTGTTAAATTAACAATAATATCTAAACTAATACTTTTGATTTTCAAAATGGCTGGTGCCATAGGAGGAACAGGAAGAAACATTGGGGCTACAAGTAAGTAGAAGTTTAACCGCTGTGTTGGCAGTTCTCAGCAGTTTCGTAGCTTGGGAGTTAGCCCAATCTTTTCATGCCTACGTGTGATGATTGTTCAACCCCCGTTTTTGTAGGTTGTAATTGGAATGAATGTTGCTACATCTGAATTGACATGTGATTTGAACTTCAAGGAAGAGGTGTGTTTCCAGTTCATATTTATTATTTTTTATATTTAATAATAATGGATATTTCTCCATAACTGCACTCTGATGCATGTTTGTTTCATTGATCCCATTTACGTAGAACAACAACGGGTCTCAAAAAATATCCGAAGTGCAGCTCAAAGATCTCTATAAATCGTTTGTGAGCGAGTACCCTATTACTCAAAGGTGATGCATGTTTGTTTCATTGTTTTTGCATGTTTTTTTTCTCGAATGCCTTCCAAGCCATTACCTGACTCATTTGACCCGCTCATTATGCATCTGCTTAATCAAGTACCAGAAATTTGAGTCTGCCAAATAGATATTTGATTGTTCTTATATTGTTTTGTAATCATAGGTTAACCAAATTGGATCTGTTACTGGGAGCATTGAAGCTGTGAAAATGCCAAAGCATGCTGGTTGGGGTGTTAGACTATGGGGTGTGGAGGAGGGTAGTCCTTAAAAGATGGTTCACCGCATAGGTGTCCAGGTAAGCGGGTGTGGGTATGAGCCTAAAGGGATGGGCTGGGGGTGTGGAGGATGAGCCCATTTATATATACATACATATGTATGTATGTATATTTTTGTGTGTGTGTTGGATAAAGAAGTGAGGGCCAGCTTCAACGTCTAGGGTAGAACGGGGACGACCCGAGGGGCGGTGCGCAGGCCGTCGCTGCTCCTCGACGCACCAAGGACGAGCCCCATACCGAGTAGCCGAGAGGACCAAACTTTCTTTACTGTGATCACCGAATCCGGTAATGTTATATCATTTTATGCTTACTTTCAGTAATATTACGTATTAAAATCGTTAAACATGTGAAGTATGCAATATATATTTGAAGGCTTTGTAATCAACCCTCTTGCAACTTGCAGTTACTAGGTGAACCTGAGGATTGCTCCATTTAGGTTGGTGCTGTCAAAACTTGGCAGAAATCTGACTCCCAAATGTCACTAGATAAATAGAAACAGTTATGAGAGGCAAATACATCTCTTATATTAAAGGTGTCATTGGGAAATATATAACGGTGTCATTTATAGCTGCAACATGTAGTCCTGGCTAAACGGGTAGGTTGGGTCACAAGTCAAAACAGTTTGGTATAAAACATGTCCAATTTGGTTCGGGTCAAACCGGGTTAAGACTAAAAAATAGGTTCCAGTCAAGTCAAAACAAGGATTTTAGAAAAATCAAATGACCAAAATCATCTTTATTCTTGATTTTAAATACGTTACTGTTTTAAACATATTCTTCTTTATTTGTAAGTGACAATAGAATTTGATGCTTTTGACGCCAAGGAACATTGGTCATGGGAAAATCATTTAGCTGCATGGAGCTTGGGTAACCGGCCTCTATTTTTGAGTCTTCTCTTCAAGGTGATTTATGATGTCTTTGCGATTTCACTTTGTATCATGATTTATGATGGATATATAAAGGTAACCGTATATTTTTATTGTGAATTATGTAAAGTACAACCAGTCACCTTTGTCTAAAAAGATCAAATACCGGTGGGAACTTATTAATTAAAAGTTACAAGATGTATATTGTTAACTCTTTACTTACCTTTAGGCTCAAAAAACAATCACTGTAGACTCTGTAGTAGTCGTTTGATCATACACTTGTCTCTTTCCGACCTTTCTATTTTTCAAAAACAAGGTTGGCCCTCTTTTTGTTGTTCTAATACTAAGCCTTAACTATTTTATAAACTCCTTTATGTGGTTAAGGGGATTGTTGCTGAGTCATATGACCACTTGTATACGTGGAGGATGACATGGCTGATGGTGGCAAATTCGTAACTAATAATGAGGCGTTGGGGGCAGATGATGATGCGATGACGATGCTAAAACATTAGTGGCTTCAGTTGGAGATCAGTTAATACATAATACATGCGTAGAAGGTTCATTTCTTCCCTCTATTTACCATCAATTAACTTGAGGAATGGGTTGGGTTAATTTGGGTTATGTTTCATCTCCAACGGGTAAAATGGGTTGCAAATCGCATATTAAATCACTTTTTCATAAAATTGGTTTTTTTATTGTAATTTACACACACATTCCGTAATCACACTTAGCACACAATGTTTTTAGTCAACCCTATTCAACCTCTTTTTGTATACCAAAGCTTGCCCATGTTGATCGTTAACTGGCCAACACATGCTGTGGAACTATAAGTTGCATGTAGTTTGTTTGTTTAAATGCCCATGTGTCAAAGCAGGTCAAATAATTTGCTCCAAACGAGTTTGGTAGGAAGGGTCCGTGCTAAATGGGTCAAACGGGTCAGCTTTATAGAACAGGTCAAGCATGTTAGCTTTATTAAGTAGGTATCATTTTCTTTAAATGGGTCGCATGGGTTTGTTTTCCTAAAGGTCGAACGAGACAGGTTTCTTACTTGGGTAATGGGTCAAAATGAGTTTTTTATAGTATAGGTCAAAGCATATCAAGTAAGTTGGTCAAAACGGGCAGGTAGATTGGTTTGTTCTACCAAGGAGCATGGCATGAACGTTAGATTTAAAGGTCAAGTGTACAATTATTAAACAATATCGGTTAAATTTGAGACGCGCTTGAAAATATTATAAAACAAAAGGTACAGTTTAGTAAAATGGTACGACCGTTACTATTAAGTTAGTCAAGCAAAAACAAACCGAGTTTAATTTTTAAGCTTTGAACAGTTGTGTCTGAACACCATGAACAATTGATTTAATGATGTTTATGAGACTCAGTTCAGGTATTACCATTTTGTTTTATTCTGATTTATTAAATCAAGTTGAATATACTGTCTTACCGTACATGACTGTTACTTGGTGTTATATTTCGGCTGACTATGGGTGTTTTTAATGTTTTTGTAGTCAATGGCCACTTTACGAAAACTCAAGAGTAGGTGTTGGAGCCCTATTTCAAACAGAAAACATCGTTTGGGTTTTGGTTGATGAGCAAATAAAGCTACGCGCTTTCAAATGGGCGGTGGTTATATGGCCAACATCGATTTGGGGCAAAGCGGTGGTGGTCGATGTTGGTAGGTGACGCAGGTTTGGGGAAGAGCGACGGTGATTTGTGGTAATAAGCAGTGTGGATGCCTAAAAAATAGATACCGGTGGAGTGAATGACACGTGTGGGGCATTGATACGCTGTTAGCGTAACCCGTCCACCGGACGGGTATTAAACTAGTTATATAGGAGGATATTAAGTCATAAAATCAAAATTATAGATACTAACGAAAATTAGCTTGAAGATAGTTTAGGTATGAAGATTAAAATTGAAATTATTTCGTATACCATAATATACAAATTGAATATTTGACTTAATTATTATAAATCAGGAAAAAAAATATTTTGACATTTATAATAAGTGATATCTATGTATTTATTATTAAAAAATATATTTACTAAAATATAATTAAAAATTAAGAAGATGAAGAAGAAAATCTCATGTGTCATTAATTATTAATTGAAACCTTTATTAGTTATTAACACTCATTTAGTTATTTGAGGAGTACTATATAAACTTAAAGTAAGGTAATCGTACTTTTTCGTAGAAATGCCCCTCACTCTTCATGCCCCTATAATGCCCATGAGTAATGGTGTAAGGGTATTATCAAAATCTTTTATGCCCTTATAAAGCCCCATTACATATGGTCTTAGTATAGACGTATAGTGAAGTGGTAATGCACGTAGAGTACTAGAGTTCATCTTAATTTAACCTTTTCATTAATATCATCATGTAATAAATTCTTTAATAGTTTAATATAACTTACGGTATACTTTTGTTTAAAAGTACATCAAATAAATTATGATTTTTTAACGGAAAATTTCTTTTATTCCATTTCGTCTGTGAGACTTGAATCTAAAATTTCCTCGGAAAAATTACAAGTATTGTTCTTTATCTTTATACCACTTTTCAGACGGTGTCCTTTTTAACGAATGTTGACAGGCGGTGTCCTTTACTAGATATTTTGTTGCAAGTTTAGTCCTTTACACCCAACCCAGTTAAAAAACCTTATTAATTGTTGACAGGCGGTGTCCTTTACTAGGTATTTTGTTGCAAATTTAGTCCTTTACCTAGGTATTTTGTTGCAGGTTTAGTCCTTTACACCCAACAATTAACAGGGTTTTTAACTGGGTTGGGTGTAAAGGACTAAACTTGCAACAAAATACCTAGTAAAGGACACCGCCTGTCAACATTCATTAAAAAGGACACCGCCTGAAAAGTGGTATAAAGATAAAGGACAAAACTTGTAATTTTTCCAATTTCCTCCTTCAAAGATGTTTAAAGGTTTTGTGCATGCCAATAGACCATCATCCCATTAGTGAAATAAATTTTATTGAAATACAATATTCAAACACCATAATTAATAGAAATGCAATATATCATTTGAAGCTAGCTAGCATTTGGTATTTTGGTGTACAGTGTGAGAACGTGAATATGTATGAAACCTTAAATCTATATATCTAAAATGTATATCTTTTCATAAGTTCTAAATAACTTTATTATTATTTTTATTTGGGTAATGTTTATACGATTTTTTTCTAATTATGATTATTTAATGTTGTTCAGCAAACAACACGTATTTGATGAACAGTTCATGCTTGATCGAGGGAATCTTTATCAAGTTCGATTTTAAGTATTTACCCAAGGTTTAATAAATCTAGTTTGCATATAAATATAAACTAGAAATTTTATAAATTTTATCTAGCTTTATTAGATGTCTTATATTTTTAGGGCCATCTTATTCACACACCCTCAAATCTTAGAGTTAACTGCCATTTTCGTCCCTGTGATTTGGTCACTTTGGCCATTTCAGTCCATTTTTAAAAAATGTGCCATTTTCGTCCCCCACGTTTTGGAAAGGTGCCGTTTCAGTCAAAAAATCATAACCCAGTTAAGTCAGTTAGTAAATAAGGACTAATTGTGTAAATTTGTAACATAAAGGACCATTTAAGTAAATATTAAACACCACCACCACCACTCCGCTGCCACCACCACCGCCACCACAGCCCTGCCACCACCACCACTCCGCTGCCACCACCACCACCACCGCCACCACAGCCCTGCCACCACCACCACAGCCCTGCCACCACCGCCACCACAGCCGGTTCATCATCATATCAGACGAGAGAGGGAGAAAGTCGGAGAGAGAGAGAGAGGGAGAGAGAGAGAGAGAGAGAGAGAGATATAACGAGGCGGGAGAGAGAACCGGCGACGGTGGGGCTGCCTTCCCCAGATGATGACGATGATGACGCTGATGGTGGTGGTTCCGGCGGCGGCGGTGGTGACCACGCTACTGTTCATCGTCTTCCCCAAAACGGCCAACAGAAGTCAAACGGCCTAATTCTCGATCAATACCGGATAATATTCAAATTAAATTTGCAGAAACATTGTACAAGTATAAACATACCGATTGGTGATTAAAACCGATCCGGTATCGCGTGCAACGGCGTGGCGACAGTCTCCGGCGACGGGTATTCCGGCGAGACTTGCAGACGATGAACAGAGGGTATTTTCGAAGGGGTAAAGGATTTTGAAGGGTGTGAGAGTTTCGTATGGGTTCAGGGACTCTAAATAACACAACAATTTGACACTTAATCGACAAACTTCTGTGGATTAATTCCACTTTGAATTTTTTATAAAAACTCCGATTTCACGTGGTGTCGGGCATACTTATTGAACAATTACAAAGCGTGGGGAGTTGTTTACGATCTGTGAGAGTGGTGGTGGCAGCGGAGTGGTGGTGGTGGCAGGGCTGTGGTGGCGGTGGTGGCAGGGCTGTGGTGGTGGTGGCAGGGCTGTGGTGGTGGTGGCAGGGCTGTGGTGGTGGTGGCAGGGCTGTGGTGGCGGTGGCGGTGGTGGTGGTGGCAGCGGAGTGGTGGTGGTGGCAGGGCTGTGGTGGCGGTGGTGGTGGTGGTGGCAGCGGAGTGGTGGTGGTGGCAGGGCTGTGGTGGCGGTGGTGGTGGCAGCGGAGTGGTGGTGGTGGCAGGGCTAGTGGTGGTGGTGTTTAATATTTACTTAAATGGTCCTTTATGTTACTAATTTGCACAATCAGTCCTTATTTACTAACTGACTTAACTGGGTTATGATTTTTGGACTGAAATGGCACCTTTCCAGAACGTGGGGGACGAAAATGGCGCATTTTTGAAAAATGGACTGAAATGGCCAAAGTGACCAAACCACAGGGACGAAAATGGCAGTTAACTCCAAATCTTATTCATACACTACACTATTTTCCACTCTATCTTTGTCATTATATCTCTCTATATATCTACTAGGTTATACACGTATACTACACGAGTTGAATACAAAAGATGACGCAATTTAAAAATATTTATAATAGTTATATACCACATTATACATAATAACGAAAAATTACAAATCAATGTTACATTTACAATCTATAAATCTATTGAACAAATACATATTAGAAGTTTCTAAAGACTTTTTGTAGACGACATTGGATGTGCTACGCGAAAGCTTATCATCTTTCTCATTTTTAAAGAAGAATTATATAGGAGGATATCAAGTCATAAAATCAAAATTATAGATACAACGAAAATTAGATTGGAAATAGTTTAGGTATGAAGATTAAAATTGAAATTGTATCATATACCATAATATACAATATTTGACTTAATTATTATAAATCAGGAAAAAATATTTTGACATTTATAATAAGTGATATCTATGTATTTATTATTAAAAAATATATTTAATTAAAATATAATTAAAAATTGAGAAGGTGAAGATGAAAGTCTCATGTTACATTAATCGAAACCGTTTATTAGTTATTAACACTCATTTAGTTATTTGAGGAGTACTAATATAAAATTAAAGTAAGGTAATCATACTTTTTTCGTAGATTTCAAATCAAGTTTACTTAATCTCTTAGTATCGTGAAGTGATAATGCACGTAGAGTACTAGAGTTCATCTTAATTTAACCTTTTCATTAATATCATCATGTAATAAATTCTTTAATAGTTTAATATAACTTACGGTATACTTTTGTTTAAATGTACATCAAATAAGTTATGATTTTTAACGGAAAATTTCTTTTATTTCATATCGTTTGTGAGATTTGAATCTAAAACTTCTTCTTTCAAAGATGTTTAAAGGTTTTGTGTTTACTAATAGACCACCATCCCATGAAATAAATTATTATATTGAAATACAACATTCAAACACCATAATTAATAGAAATGCAATATATCATTTGAAGCTAGCTAGCATTTGGTATTTTGGTTTACATGTGAGAAGGTGAATATGTATGAAAGCTTAAATGTATTATTTAATATGAAAATATTTGTTGCCGGTTACCAACCCGAAAACTGAGAAAGGTGTTTGATGGAAAGCAAAGGTGGTGATGATTATATCACGTTTCTGATGTTCAAAAAAGCCAAAATGATACAAGAGATTCCATGTTTGCTTATTCACCAAGCTACATATGAATCAAATCATGCACTTTCCTCACACTCTTATTAGACTGGGTACTACTTGATTATTATCATATCTTCTATTAATTAACAGCATAAGTGACAAGATCTTATTATTTCCATAAAATTAAATCAAAATTACCTTGTTCATACAAATAAACTTTTCAACGATTTGTAAGGATTTTTATTAAGTGTTTGGAGATTTAATATATAATAAAGGAGTAAATTAGTTTTTGAGTCTCTGTGTTTTAGTGGTTTTAACCATTTGAGTCCAAAATAAAAAAGTTTAACGCTCTAAGTCCCTAACCGCTCATTTTATGACGTTTTGAGTCCAATTGTGTTCATTTTATAACGTTTTGAGTTCAATTTTGTTAAAAAAATGGACTCAAAAGGTTAAAAATTCGACTCAAAAGGACTCAAATGGTTATAATAAAAACGTCTAGGGACTCATGGCGTTAAACATTTTGATTTTGAACTCAAATAGTTAAAACTCTAAAACACAAGAACTCAAAAAGGAATTTACTCATAATAAAGTTTATATTGCTTAATATATATGATTTTATATTGTATATTTTATTTTAACAAGATCAAAGCAATTAGCACTTAAATAAGATTTATATATTTTCACTTTTCTTTATAGCAAATAAAACAAGTGCAAATAATTCACACTTACAGAACCATGTGTTCGAGCTTGTCA
This sequence comes from Helianthus annuus, assembly GCF_002127325.2. Taxonomy (NCBI): domain Eukaryota; kingdom Viridiplantae; phylum Streptophyta; class Magnoliopsida; order Asterales; family Asteraceae; genus Helianthus; species Helianthus annuus. Next base: position 32,732,834 of record NC_035438.2, read on the forward strand.
TTTTGCGAGGGAAGAACCGTTTGCTAGTTCACCTGTCTACTCATATGATTATTCTGATGGACAAACGAAGGGAAGCTAAGAGCTCTTAAATAATGTAATACCAATAATTTCCTATGAAAAAAAAGGTATTAATAGGTTAAATCTATAGTAATCTTTAACGGGTTTGAGAAACAATGTAACATATAGTTTTACATTTGACTAATTCATGCCTAGCTTCTACCTTCTTGAGACTAATTAAGAGAACATAGAATAACTGCACGTATCAATAGGGCTAATTAAACGGAGCTTGATCGATTAGGAAATGAATTATTTTACCATTAGTGTTACAACTTTGGTGCACTACAGTAAAAAAAAAAGTCTTGATTGTGTATATGTTTTTCCTTTAACTAAATAAATGCCAAATTTGAAAGTCGATCAAAGTCATGTGAGTTAAAAGAAAAAAATGCCATATTTAATAAAGACTTGATTCTTAGTATATATAAAATATAAACTTGTTATAGACTTGATTCTTAGAATAAAATATAAACTTGTTATTTGAGACGATTCCTTCTTGTCATTGAGATATTTTAAGTATTAAGAGTTCTAAATTTGCTTTCATCTACAGAACATTGTTATATATATTATATACTATACTATTTTAACTTTATAAGGCTATTGGGTGTGGGGTAATGGTTGGGACATGATTTGCCACCTAGGAACATGAATGAAATGCTACACCACCCCGTTGCTTGATCCACCATGGTTTGCATGGATTAAACCATGGCAACCATGGTCCTCCTTTCCATTTTTCAACAAATCATTTCCTTTTTCTCTAGACAAAAATAAATTAAAATGAATAAGGGGCTAGTGGTTTGGGTCATGACCACACCCTTAGGGTAGTGGTTTTGGATGATGAATTAGAGGTGGGTTACATGGCAATGACGTGGAGGGTCATGGTGGTCATGAGGGTCATGACCACACCCTATAGCCTAATCAGGCTCCACGTAATGTAGCTCGGCTTGAATTTTGGGGTATATCACTAATTTCAACCTGGGTTATACTACTCGTGGGTAGTAGCGACTTTTTCTTTTAGTATGATGCGCTTGTTAAGCGACTAGTTGAATTCAAACCATCGAATACGAGCACTAAATTGGACTTAGGCTCTACTTTTTTCATCCAGGTATCATGAATACAAGTAGGTACGATGTTGCACGCATGGCGCTTTATTATCTTTTGATAAGTTAAAATGTTGTATTCACTACTCGCGGTGGTAGCTAGTCCAACATTACCAACCATTCGCAAGCAAAAATTGATCTTGCGATTCTAAAGATCTTTGATACTTTTGAATCAGTGTCATCACTAAGAAACCTCCAATACATTATGAACTATCGCGGTGGTAAAGTATTGTATTCTTGTCTTTGTCTTAGCTAGGCGAAAAAATGGATGATACGCAAGTCCACATATCGTATTTATTTAAATGTTTATGAGCTAACTACCACCAATGGTACGTTTGCAAAAGACGAGTGAACGAAAAGTTGATACGCAACTATTGGCCAGGCATAACGTGCGGTTTAACCCGCATTAATGAGATGAAATATGATATAAGAGAAAAGTAGACACACGACTATAGAGTTACGTATCTTATGGATATAGACATAATTTTCTTCTAATATAGCTATAGAAGTATAACACAACCATCAAAATGACTATTTTAGTTATATCTCTCAATGTTTCCCATCGAAGTAACATCCAAAGCTTTTAACTTTTAATCATAAGATTCACATAGATTTGTAACTTCTATGATTGCAAACTATAGTGGTACAATGATAGACATGCACATGCCTTGATCAATAGAAAGGGAAATAACACTAATTCGCGTATTTAGAAATTTTTATTTAAAATTGGTTTCAAGTATTGATTCATGATTTATAATAAGTCTATAACAGCGGCGGATCTAGAAAATCCGTCAAGCCGTAACGTTTTATAAATAAGCCGTAACGAAATCGAAAAAACCTCAAATTTTTCCAAAATTTACACTAATTTTTCCAAATTTTTCCGCGCCAAGCCGTAGCGGACGTTGTCCCCCGGCCTAAGGTATATCCGCCACTGGTCTATAATATATTATGTACTATATGGTTCAACACTTCAACTATTTATAGGAAGACTACAAGAATTATTATAGAGGAAACATAGCCAAACCATAACTTCTAATCATAACAAAAATCTAGGTAAAGGATCAAATAAAAACAAAATTAACGTACGAAATGTACGCAGAGGGAAAAAGCAAAAAATGACGGTGTCATTTTGGTAATTATCAGCAACTTCAAAATAACTGGGGAAAAAACAAAGTGTCTTGTAGAGTAATTTTGAATATCTGTAGAGTAATTTTGAGCATTTGTAGAGTAATTTTGGGAAATGTAGGGTAATTATTAAATTACTCTAGTAGAGTAATTTTGACTTCTGTAGAGTAATTTTGGAAAATGTCTTGTAGAGTAATTTTGTTAGCATTTAGTTATGGGGTTTAGCTTTATGGTTTAGTTTTTAGCTTTTAGTGGGGGGGGGGGGGGGTTAGTGTAATTTTGATAATTACCCTACAATTTTGATCATTACTCTACATGAACATTTACAATGGTTTAGTTTTTTTTAGGTTTTTGGGGGATTGGGGGGGGGGGTTAGTGTAATTTTGATAATTACCCTACAATTTTGATAATTACCCTACACGACCAAAATTACTCTACATGAACTTTTACAAAATTACTCTACAGAAGCTAGAGTAATTTTGAAGTTGCTGATAATTACCAAAATGCCACCGCCACTTTTTTTGACTTTCTTTCAATTCGTACGTTTATTTTATTTTCACAGGAACTTAACTCCAAAAATCTAATCTATGTAATAAATCGTAACTATGTTACACCTCGTGGACTCTTAACCTGAAGATATGAAGCTAATCAAGACTTAAGTTTCTGTCATCAAAACTCAAAAGGGAAGTTTTTTGAGTATTGGAGACATTTCAACCATGAGGGTTCTTAGAACTTTAATGTTTTCGGGACACATATAAGGATGGTTCGATTTAAGAAATTATATAACTATTTATAATTAATAAATATACACTGTCGATGTTCAAAAGAATTAACTAGAAACCGTCAGTTAATTTTATTAATCAGTTAACTAGAAACATGATTATCTTGGATCCTAAAATGAAAATATTAGGATCAAACATAAAACATAATCCTATAAAATTGTAGCTATTTTCTATTTTTCTTAACGAAAGGCTTGGAAGTGAATCTATGGACCAATGGGCTTTAAATCAATCAAGCCCATATGTTCTCCCTTCCTTTCTATGGTTTCTTTGGGCCGGTATAGTAACTATTTTCTCAATTTGGGAGTTGCTTGGAAAGTAGTTATTAAAAATGAGTAAACTCTCAAAATGGTCCTTAAAGTTTGTTCACTTCTGCCACTTTAGTCTAAAACTCAAACCTTTTGAATCTGAGTTCATGTGGTTTCAATTTTATTGCTATTTTCATTCAAAAATAAAATCTGGTCAAACTTTTCGGTTAATATCCAACTTTTTGTCGTTTTCCACCCTTTTATAAAGGGCAAAATGGTCAGATTTTTTTAATTTGTTATAATAAAACATTAAAAGACCATTTTGCCCTTCATTAAAAAAGAGGAAAAAGACAAAAAAAAATTGAATATTAACTGAAAAATCTGAAGAGATTTTGCTTTTGGATGAAAATGACAACAAAACTGAAACCACATGATCCAGATTCAAAAAAGTTTGAGTTTTGAAATAAAGTAGCAAAAGTGATCAAAACTCAGGGACCATTTAGGCAGTTTACTTTATTAAAATTTAAAACTATTTATTTGATTATTGTGTTTGGATAACATCCTGTTAGTTAAAAGTCAACACTACCCTCAGATTTTAAAGCCTTCAAAGCCACAAGTAGCTTACAACATGAACCACAAGTCTAAGATATTTGATGCCACATCATCTAAATTAGATTCTGCATGGGCCCACATGGCAACTCAAACAGCCAATCACAGAGTTCTGTCTTCTACTCCTATCCTTTTAGATAAGCCCATATGCCATACATTACCACCAACCACCTCTTCCTCACAAACCCTCTCATTCTTCATTACCAAATCTTGAAGACACAAAGATTTACATACAAACAATGGCTTCAACTGCTTGTGCTTCTTCTGCCATTGCAGCTGTTGCTTTTTCTTCCCCAAGGTATGCATTATATAGAGTACTGATGGGTGGAATATGTATTTATAATGAATGATTATTACATTACAAATACAAAAGTAGACTCCTATTATTAAGGAGAGTAACAAATATAAAGATATATACAAATATTATTTCTATATAACTAGTGATTGTCTAGTAACTGATTATATCAACTTTTGGGTGATTTTATTTTACAGTTCACAGAAAAGTGGATCTATTGTTGGATCAACAAAGGCTTCTTTTCTTGGTGGGAAGAAACTGAGAGTTAGCAAGTTGGGTGCACCATCCGGTTCACGATCATTTGGAACCGTTTGCGCTGCGGCTGACCCCGATAGACCCATTTGGTTCCCTGGAAGCACCCCACCAGAATGGCTCGATGGCAGGTTTGAATTTGATCACTTGAATTATATAATTAACATAAGGAGAACATACACGAAATATTTAATTGTGTTTTTTGTGATCCTAATGTGTTGTTTCGATAACTTGCAGCCTACCGGGAGACTTCGGGTTTGATCCTCTTGGTCTAGGTAAGCATGATCATTAATCATTAGGGATGACAATCGGATGATTTTGGGACAATCCCGGTTACATACTCGATTGTAAAACTGTTTCCCATATTAAAAGTTACCGTTGGGATTGTTAAATAGATTTTTTTACCATTATATTACATAATTTTAATAAACCAGGAAATTAGAAATATAAAAATGAAAAATTAGTGGATTAGTAGATTACCTGTTACCACCCAAGGACAAACAAAAATAAAAATAAAATGTTTATGGGTATGTTTAGGACGTATGTTTCTGTACTTTCTTGAACTCGGGCGAGTATCACATAATACCATGCATGTCTCATATCTGTGAAAATTTTTAAACTAATCCAACCCGAATACATGTCCCAAATGTTTTGGGTTTGCACATGCGGTTTGGTTCGTTTGCCATCAATGATCATAGATAATATATGAGTGTTTCCCTAACATGATCGGTTTGTTGTAGGATCTGATCCCGAGACTTTGAGATGGAACGTTCAAGCAGAACTAGTACACTGCAGATGGGCTATGTTAGGTGCAGCCGGGATCTTCATCCCCGAATTCCTGACCAAAATCGGAATCCTAAACACTCCTTCATGGTACACTGCTGGTGAACAAGAATACTTCACCGACAAAACCACACTATTCATCATTGAGCTTATTTTCATTGGCTGGGCTGAAGGAAGAAGATGGGCTGACATCATCAAACCCGGGTGTGTTAACACCGACCCCATCTTCCCCAACAACAAGCTAACCGGAACAGATGTTGGGTACCCAGGTGGACTATGGTTTGACCCACTCGGCTGGGGAACCGGTTCACCTGCAAAGCTCAAGGAATTGAGGACAAAAGAGATCAAGAATGGAAGATTGGCCATGTTGGCTGTCATGGGTGCATGGTTCCAAGCCATTTACACTGGAACCGGACCCATTGACAACCTGTTTGCTCACCTTGCTGACCCGGGTCACGCTACCATTTTTGCTGTAAGTGGAATCTTTAAAATTTCATAGGTTATGCTCCTGTTATTGTGTAGATGAGTTTAAATTTGCTAACTTTTTTTGTTTGATTTTTTCAGGCATTCAAGGGCTAAACTGCATGAAAAACTGTTGGCAGGAGGATTGATTATAAGGGTTTTGGGCCAAGTAATGATCATGTTTGTGTATTATTAGAAATCCTATCTTATCTCTACTGTAGAAAAGCTAATGCAATGTACAAATACCTCTTCATTAATTTCAACTCAAAATGCTGCATATATATAAGCTTGAAAGTCATTAAAGTACTTTACATATAACAAAAATGGATCCACAACACCATTGTGTTGCATCCTTGCATAAGCAATTATTTTATCATAATACTTCAACATGTCATAAAGATCAAATCTTGATGAGTCACCAAATACAATCAAGCATTCCACAATTACCACGTCAGCTCGTCTTATGTTTGTCTGGTACTTGTATCTCCTTATAACATGCTTTATAAAACTACACAAGTTAGGAGCTTCGTCTCAATTACTATTGTTATCCAATCGTCCACACTTATCACCATGAGTTTTAACCATATAAGTTGTACGCATCATCCGTCACCATAGTCTTCACACCCAAATCATTTTTCATCGAGTCTAGCTTAACTAATCCATAGTCTACTGATTTATTTTGACGTTTATTAGTTAGAGGGTGTTTGGGATTACATTTTTGAAGTGATTATTTGATTATTGCGTTTGTAAAACATAAATAGTCTAAAAAGTGTTTGGATGAAAAAATGATTATCTGCCTCCAAAACGCAGTTTTGGAGAAGCATGTACCTACATGCTTTTTCAAAACGCAGTTTTAAAAATGCAAAATATATTTTGAAAACGCAACACCAAGCACCCCCTTAGTCTTACTTCCATCTTTCTTATAATATTTTCCGGTCGTCATCCACCATGAACCTTAAGACGGTCTTGGCTTCAAGATACTACATTCTTTGTCATAGTGAAGGTATCAGGAATTCTATGTTTCATAAAAGAAAAAAACATGCATATATGTTGATGTGTGGTATCATTGTATAAGAATAGAGACCCTCCTAAAGATTGTTTGAACTTGATAAAGTTGATGGTTCCAATACGTTGACAAATTATATAGTGAAAAGTTCAAGATGTGTTGCTCTATCACCAGGATGGCAAATTAACTCTTCCTCATAACCAAATTTACGGTTGGGAGATTTGTTAGGTTATATTTTACTTGGCGTGTGGCGAACATATGGTATATCTGATATCTCAAGGAATAGGCCAATACAAGAAGGCTTTACTCTTGTATTTGTTCCCGTCACTTTCATTTTTTCGAAATCCAAGAAATACACTGTACTCTTTCTATCATCTACTGAGGCAGATCACAGATCACTAGCTAATACACATGTGCGATTACATGGTTGAAATGTCTTCTTGCTGACTTAACCATATCTCTACTCCCAGAACTTTCATAACAGTAAACTGTGAATGTGATTCAACCATTGCACTAGCCTCCAGTTTTGTACATAATGCTTGTACAAAACATATTTGGTCTTGAGTACATCATATCAACAACCCAAAGTCAAGAAGAACCATATGACAAACATAAATGGAAGGCACATGTATTCATTCATTCATTCATTCATTCATTCAAGACATAATATAGAAATCTTTCAATTTCATCCCCATTTAATATGCAATCTGTTCAATATTTCATGGAAAAAAACAATGATTCACATTTTTCATTTATTTCATAACAATATTTATGTAGACCCAACACATACACACACCACAAAGTAACATATACATTTTGTACTCTTCATAACTCTTAAGAGGCTAGCATATGTTCATACATCGATACATATGTGTTATATATACTTAATGAACCAACGCCTCCAAACCAACACGTCGTTTGGAAAAGAACACGTACACCTTAATTTACCTAAATACATTTAAGACCGTACTAACTACATTATATAACTTTGACACCTAAAACGTAGTTCAAACTAACGACACTTAGACCCCTAAGTTTAGTTTAAACTTTCAACAGCATTAACCCTTTAAAGGGGTAGTAGGAGATATCAATGTTTTAAAAACCGGTAAATACCGGCCGGTTATACCGGTATTACCGTTTTCAGATGTAAATCCGGTACGAAACACCCCGGTAAATAAGTGAAACGGCATAAGGTTTGTACCGGCGGTAAAATCCGGTATACCGGTTTGAAACGTAATACCGGTATGGGCCCAGTGTTATTTTAGTTTGAGTTGTTACTTATTTTTATTACATATGTTACTTATCTAACGTAATTTTTCATATATTATGATTATTCGTAAGTAAAAATTCTTATTTAATATTGTATGAAACGAAAATAGTTGATATATTTAACACTCAAATGGCTTAAACATATCGTACACTTTCATTTAAAAGAGCTTGTTGGAAAATTGAATGATTTTCGATTATCTTTTCGATTATTTTTTATTATGAATTTACTTTTGGATTATCTTTTAATATGTAATCATACATTTTTATTAACTTTTGAGTTGATGTTGTAATTTATAAAATTATTGAGGTAGCTAGTCAACTCGGTTGAACCGCTCGGTACAACCCGGTTTAACCGGTTGAACCATTTTTTAGCCTAATCCGGTTTGATTTAAAAACCGGTTTTTAAAACATTGGGAGATATAACGAAAGATTATTAATTTGGATGTATAGGGCAAAAAGAGTGGGACAAAGAGAGCTACGAGGATGATAAGTGATGCAATTCCCATTACCAAAAGTACTACAGAAAGCAAATGGGATTCGGTCACAACAAGATTCACGCCAGCCAAGAATGCTAAAGACATCATCCCAAGTGATAACCCCAACAACCGCTGTGCCTTCCTCAAAGCATTAAGCATTAGATTAAGATCACCTAATTGTGCCCACATTAGCATTACCGTCACGATGATTGAGCTATACACCGCTATACTGTCGCAAATAACAAATATTCGGAATCTTGTCTTATGCTGCATAGTAACCATGCCTGCATGTTGTGAATCTGAGCTGTTATAGCCACCTGGCATTGTGAATCCAGCAGCAAAGGTCACGGTGGCTACCAGTGCTGCCACCAACAAGAGCGTGTTAACTCTACTCTTGCAGTAGTCCATATTGTATGGTTCATATTTTGCAGCCTCTAACCTCTTCACAGTTTCTCGGTCTTTAATATGAGTTCTTGGAGTGCCAGCTGACCTTAACGCAATCCATGTTAATCTCTACACAGAACCATAACGATGATAAGAATAAGATAATGATATATGGTTATATCTATAACTAAATAATTAATGGACACATACATATATGTACCTTTTTAAATGGAGCCATTACTTCCATGTATTTTTCAGCCAACTCAAGTGCTGTCAATCCTTCCTCATTGACCTGCTTTAGATCAATTCTAGGGTCCCACGTTAGCACACTTACAATCTTTGGGTGCCAATTTTTAGTGGCCAAATGCAAAGGTGTGTACCCATCTTTATCTTTCTCATTGATGAGAAATTCTGCCCATTCAGTCTTAAGTATATACTCGACAATGTTGTCCTTTCCATTCTCAGCTGCAACATGAAGAATGTTTTGATTTTGTTTGCTTAGAAACTCTCTTGCATCCGGGTAGTGATCAAGTAGCACTTTGGTCACTTGAAGATGGCCTTTTTTAGATGCAAGATGTATTGGACAAAAGCCATCCTCATCATGTCTTAACACATCCATACCGAATTTTTGATCAAGCAAGTACTTCACGCCGTCCAGAAAGCCTAGTGATGCCGCCAAGTGTAGCAGGTGATCGGTATTATCGGGTAACGCCTGAACCTCCTTTTCTGCTACCATCCTCAAAATCCCTGCCGGTGAAATCATGCAAGTATTATTTACAATGAAAAGTTATTTTGGATAATCAAAAAACTTATTTTATTTAAAATATCAAAGAGTTTGCAAGAGTGTCTGCAGATTACACAAAACTATAAAAGTAAACTATATGATATACATGAAAAACATCAAGGAAAGTTCCGGCACTACCTATATCTTTTCCGGCAACTGCGGCATGCAGCACAGATTTTGTGGTTTCAACATGTTCAGCTACTCCAATCTGGCTCGTACAACAATCCAAAACGTTCAAGATATTCTTCGAATTCTGAACATTCTCTATTTCAACAATGGCGCATTTCCCTTCTGTTTTCACAATCCAGTTAGCTTGCAAACGTATGTTATTCAAACCGGGGTCGGCTCAACCTTTTTGGGGGCCTAAAGCCGGATTCCAAAATCGGAGCCATTTAAAAAAAAAAAAAATCTTAGGACCCTAACATGTGGGAACATAACAACACATATGTAACATAATACCTTACCTGTATCTTTCCTAGTGATTGCCACATGTAGGACACATTTTTTTGGTTCAACGTCTTCATCGACTCGAGTCTGACTAGTAGTAGCAATACTAATACTGGAAGGGTTGGCGATCCTCTTTGAATTCCCTGTCGTTCAACAGCGATGCAACCTCTTAATTAATAGCTTTACTTAATCATATTGCGTGTTCTTTAAACTACATGATATATATATATATATATATATATATATATATATATATATATATATAGGGGAAGGTTCAAATGAAAACCACTAGTTATTGTGAAAACTAGAAAACTAACTAAAACCCACTAAAAAGGAGGGGGGGGGGAGACTTTTAATGAAGGAGGGGTAAAATTGGAACAAAAAATATATAACTTTTCAAACATTTCCCATTTCTCCATACGTTATCATTTTAAAACAAAAATGACACCATAAGATCACAAATTTTCTTATCTTTCATTCAAGTATATTCGAGCATATTTTTTATGACATAAAAAAAGATTTATGGTGTCGTCTTGTTTTCAATACTATTATTATAGTAGTGCACATGTGCAATATAACATGTACTACAATGTGCATTACATGCTTAAAATTAGTTTTTTGAATCTAGTTTAGCTTTTAGGGTTAGTTTTTTTGGAGGTTTAGGATTAGGATTAGGTTTTTGGGTGTGGGGGGAGGGGGGTTTAGGTTTTTGGGGGGTGGGGGTGGGGGGGGGGGTTAGGTTTTTTCGGGTTTATGTTTAGGGTTTAGTTTTAGGTTTTCGGGAGGGTGGGGGGGGGGGGGTTAGGCTTTTGGTGGGAGGGTGAATTTAGGTTTTTTTTTTCGGGGGGGGGGGGGGGTGGGGGGTTTAGGTTTTTGGGGGGTGTCGGTGGGGGTGGGTTAAGTGGTTTAGGCTTTCCGTATTAGTGCACATGTGCAGTACAACCAAAAAATTTTTTTTTTTTTTTTTTTTTGAAATTTTTTTTCCATATATAAAAAGTAGCGATTTTTCTAAAAAAATTGTAAAAAAAAAAAAAAAATTTTGTATGTTTTTTAGGTTTTTTTAGGCTTTTTTAGTTAGTTTTCGAGTTTTCACAATAAAAGTGGTTTTCATTTGAACCATCCCCTATATATATATATATATATATATATATATATATATATATATAAATTATTTAAAGAGTGTGCATAAGTATATACCGATTATTGCAGCATGCGGAACAGATACGTTTGCATTAACATGCTTACTGGTTCCATTTTGGCTAGTACCACAAGAACGGTTCAAAATATAGTGCACAATCTTAGCATTCTTCGCTTCAACAGCAAGGTACAATGGCGACTTCCCTTTCTTATTAACTTTCGACACAGCGTTGCTGTAGTCTTGTATTTTCCCTAATAAAATCTCAACAGCTCTATCTCTTTTATGAATGACAGCTTCGTGCAAAGGAGTATTCCCATCGTTGTTTTCAGCTAGTAGATAATCAATGGGAGGATCTTTCATGGTCAATAAAGATTCAAGAACACTAAGCTTCCTCGCTCTCGCTCTGGCTGCAACATGAAGTGGTGTGTCGCCAATGAAGTTTTTGCAGGTTATAAGATCCGGAGATTTACCAACTAGAAAATTAGCAAGTTGGTCATGTCCAAAGACCACTACTATGTGAAGAAGTGTGTCTTTCCGGTGGCTTGTGCGTAATAAATGGATGGGTTCTTGTGAGTTCAGTTGGGCTAACTTGGCCTCAAAATCCTCAAGACACCCCTTTTTGGCAGCTTTAAAAACTTCAAGCTTCATGAGGTGATCGTTACGTCCAGTGTCCATGTTGGCACGCACGGGTGAGGCTAGAGGCAGACACGGATAGTTGTGTTATTTTAGAGAGAGAGAGAGAGAGAGAGAGAGAAATGTAGCATATAAACGAAGTAATGATGGAACATATATAGTATGCAAATTGTGGTAAGAACACTAGTGGCCACTGAATTATCAGTAGGTAAACAATTAAGAAGTTGAGAGCACCCTACACACTACTAGAAAACTAGGTTTTTCCGACCGCAATTTTGGTCGCAAACCAGTCGCAATTGCCCTGTTGCGACCGTTTTCCGACCGGAACTGTGATTGGAAAAACACCCGTCGCAATTGCTCTATTCCGACTAAGTTGCGACTGCTACCATCGTTTGCGACCTGGTTTTTGCGACTTTAATAATGGTCACAAATATTGCGACTGTTCCTGGTTTTCTGGGACTTCGGTTGCGACGGTCTTGATGCGACCATATTCCGACCGCATGCCTTTTACAAACTGCGACCGTTTTGCGACCACTTGCCTTTCGAAAAATTGTGACCGCCATAGCGGTCGCAACTTTTATTTATTTTTTATTAATTCATTTCAGCCATTTTCTATTTTAACCTGTATATAATGTCAATTTTAAAATTTACATATTATCAAACTTTCACATTATATAAAACATTTCACTTGAAACATCAAATACCAAAGTTACCATAACAAAATACATATTCAAAACAAAGTGTTTAAACGTTTGAAACCTATGTCGATGATTATACGTTTTGAAACCTAGCCTTTAGCATTGTTTCAATGTTTGCCATTCTTTCATTCATAGCCTCTTTCTCTGCCTTATATTTCTCTTTTTCCACCACCAATCCCGCAATAATATCATTCAACCTTTCTTTTTCTTTTTCTTCTTCTTTTTCTTTCACTCTATCTTGGATAATCACGTTCAACCTTTCGATCTAATAAAACCAATGCAAAGTGAAATATTAATGGCCAGCAGAATCATAATTTATGAAACTAGTTAACTGCTTATACAATTCTAGAATAAAGAAAAAAGTCAGTTTGACTTCTAAGGTCAAATCGTCTATTTTCAATATTATCCATACAAAAGTTACCATATTATTTACAGAGAAGTTGTCACACCCCCAAAAATCCACCCGCGGAGTACCACCGCTTGGAGGCGTGACATGACCAGGATCAAGCCACAAATCATATTGAACATGTAATTAATATCAAGTAAAAGTAAATGCAAACCAAACATTCAATACGATAGGTGTTCAAAACATAATTATAGTTTCAAAGTGTAGCGGAAGCATAGGTATGAAAACCCAATGTATAACATAAGTTCGAATGTTTAAATGTTTTAACATGGCATCCACGATCCATGTCCCACAACGACCTGCTCCTTCCTGTGCAAGCTCCATAAGTACCTAAGGTCCTGCAAGGCATGCAGCAGAGAGTCAACAACTAGTTGAGCGAGTTCACAGTAAACAGTTCAGTAATAGTAATAGTAAAGTAAGCCTTATGTTCGTTCATTAAGTCATGTATCGTAATGGTTCGTATCGCGGCCCTCCAGGCATGTGTGCGATGACTAGGGGAGGTTTTCCCCAAGTATTCTAGACTAGGTATGTTTGTATCGCGGCCACCCGGCATGTATGCGAAGTTTAGAGTATAGTTCGCGGCCTTCCTAGGCATGTGTGCGAAGATTAGTCATAATATCGCGGCCAACCCTGGCGTGTGTGCGAAGATCAGTTCAATTTAGTACCATTAGTCTAGTTGTATCTTATCAATAACCCTTCCTCACCCGAGGTTCATATAATTAAGTTCCATGTGCTAGGTAATCACAAATAAATAATCCAACCCATTCCCACCCTGGGAACCCATGCCTTGGCTGTGTGAACTCACCTTGGTTTGCTCGGCAGATAGTCTACTTGTTTAACAGTTGATCAAACACGTCCTATAAAGAGTACCAACCACACTCAACCTCACTTGCACATAAACCACATATTTTACACAAAAATAACCTATGCATTACTCGTTCACACGTTACACCATCATTGCACAAGTAGCATACATAAAGTTCAAGTCATCAAGTCATGATCAAGTAACGCATTAGCTTAGTATTTTTAGGCAATTACCTAGCATGCAATGGTTCTAAATCAAATACACGTCACACTTAACTTCTTTATACTCAAGTTGGCGAATTACCAAACCAAACAACCCGCCTAAGTTTGGTGCGACTCGTGGTACAAGTGCACCTGCTACTCAACCCGCGACCCAATTCCCCTTATGCAAACGAATAATACGCGGCCCACAGTTAAAGTCCAACATAATACATAAGTGGGCCATGACTTGTGCGACCCATACGAGTCCAGCCCAATTGAGTCAGCCTGATACATGTTTTGCCCAATTAAACGTGTTAAACCCAATAATTACATTTGCTACATATTCTAACTAATCGGCCCAATCTCCAATTACATGAGTTAATTAAAAATTTATGTATTACAACCCAACTTATCTGTTTACATATATCATCGGCCCACTGTAAATAATAGTTCCCCAATTTAACCAAATAATATCAACATAAAAAAAATCATCACACAATCTTTCATAAACTAAGCAGCACGTGAGTCACCATTATAACTAATCATCATACCAATTTCGATTTCACATGTAAATGTCAGACATGTTTGTTTTTTTTTTTTTTTTTAAATTCAATTCTCAATGGAATCTCAATCAATTAATAGGCTACTGATTGGACCGCAAATTTGCATACAACTTCTTTAATTGGACCTCTCTTGATCTTTCACATGCATTCTAATTAATTAATAGATTGAGATATGGGCTGAACACTTAAGGTAACCCGATTGGACCGATAAGCTACTGTTATATCAAAGTCAATTACTAATTGTCAATATATATATCAGATCCGATAACATTCATGAACAATTTCTAAGATTATGCTTTAGTCTATACAGATTGATACATGATCACATATCATAATACTTTTTGCTAATCAAAATCACATAAAGAAACCATCAAGTAGGGATTAACGTAATCATAGATTTACTAACCGCACACAAGATTCTGTAGAATGATGTCTCGAACAGGGGGGGTCTACTGCCGATCGCAGATTTGAGATAGAGGGTAGGGTTTGATTCTTTGGTTTAGAGTTTTTTTTTCCATCCAGTACATATTATGTATACATATATATGCATGTATAGGGCGGTTCATAGTTTTGGCCGATAATGGGCTCAAGCCCATTACTTTGAGCTGCCATATTACATGCAGGATTGCATTGTTTTTTTTTTTTTTTTTTGACCGATAGTGGGCTCATGTCCAATCAACTAGTGTCGAGATATATAAATCAAGGGGATTGAATTGGGCTCTAAATAGGTTGCGGATCAAAGCGTAAGCAAATAGAGGTATAATTGAGTCGGGGACTATATGCGCGGCCCGAATCGTAAATAATATGGTAACCAGCCCAGATTTTAGGGTGTGCACAATATATAGTTGGCCCAAGTACATGGAATACCGACACGTTTACGTTTAATAACTAATCATAGCAAAAGTGAAAGAGGAAATCAAGGAATCAAAACTTCAAGACTAATCTTGGAAATTCGGGTTGTCATATCATCCCCAACTTGAAAGAAATTTCGTCCCGAAATTTAGCACGTAGTTACTGAGGAAGCTAGATAGGTTGCGCGGTTTCCTGGTTTTCTTGGGGTGTCACATCATCCCCCCGTTGGTTTGGAATTTCGTCCTGAAATTCCGTAGTAGCTTCAGCCTCAGTAGTGGTTTCATTATTCTCGAACAACTGGGGATATTTGTGTTTCATTTGATCTTCTCGTTCCAAGGTAAACTCTGGGCCATGACGGGAGATCCAACGAACTCGAACAAGAGGTATCCTGGTTGTTAGCGTTTCAATATATCAGTTGCCGATCGAAGAAACAGGAAGTTAGTGAGGTTCATACGAAGAATCGAGTGAAAACAGGGGTTCAACAATAACCGAAGGATTCAACCAAGTAATCCGTTGTCTAGAAGTAATTCCAGTAGTGGTGCATGGAGGCACGGCACAAAAGGGAAGTTCGTTGCATCACGGTCACGGAAGTACATCACTTGTTCAAAACAAAATTTGGTTGGTAGGGTTCGAGTTGCAAAACAACGAACGTGTGTAACTATGACTGCTTCGTTTGGGCCAGGTCTGGTATTCATGATTGATGGCGTGCAAACTGAATGTACGGAGGGTCAGATGGCGACGTCATGACGAGATAAGTCACATGAATAAGTAGGACGCATAAAGAGTTGTCGCAGTAGGGTGACGAGGGAACAGAAAGGAATTTGACCACCACTTGTCAAATTGCAAGTAAACAGTTGAGTGTCAAAGCGAGCACACTAGGGCTAATAAGGGTAACATGCTACTACGTTAACTTAGCACACCATAAACAGCACACCAAGCAAAAGTAATCTAGCAAGTAGGCAATATAAACATAAATCTTACCACCTAAAGTGTTGAGCCTTGCACGTGGAGCGAAGCGTCGTTGTGAATCGTTGAGCACTGTACAGGTTATAGTCTGATTTTAATAAAAACTTTTTCCCTTATTAAAACCAAGTTCACTATAACTAATGGCTCTGATACCAATCTGTCACACCCCCAAAAATCCACCCGCGGAGTACCACCGCTTGGAGGCGTGACATGACCAGGATCAAGCCACAAATCATATTGAACATGTAATTAATATCAAGTAAAAGTAAATGCAAACCAAACATTCAATACGATAGGTGTTCAAAACATAATTATAGTTTCAAAGTGTAGCGGAAGCATAGGTATGAAAACCCAATGTATAACATAAGTTCGAATGTTTAAATGTTTTAACATGGCATCCACGATCCATGTCCCACAACGACCTGCTCCTTCCTGTGCAAGCTCCATAATTACCTAAGGTCCTGCAAGGCATGCAGCAGAGAGTCAACAACTAGTTGAGCGAGTTCACAGTAAACAGTTCAGTAATAGTAATAGTAAAGTAAGCCTTATGTTCGTTCATTAAGTCATGTATCGTAATGGTTCGTATCGCGGCCCTCCAGGCATGTGTGCGATGACTAGGGGAGGTTTTCCCCAAGTATTCTAGACTAGGTATGTTTGTATCGCGGCCACCCGGCATGTATGCGAAGTTTAGAGTATAGTTCGCGGCCTTCCTAGGCATGTGTGCGAAGATTAGTCATAATATCGCGGCCAACCCTGGCGTGTGTGCGAAGATCAGTTCAATTTAGTACCATTAGTCTAGTTGTATCTTATCAATAACCCTTCCTCACCCGAGGTTCATATAATTAAGTTCCATGTGCTAGGTAATCACAAATAAATAATCCAACCCATTCCCACCCTGGGAACCCATGCCTTGGCTGTGTGAACTCACCTTGGTTTGCTCGGCAGATAGTCTACTTGTTTAACAGTTGATCAAACACGTCCTATAAAGAGTACCAACCACAATCAACCTCACTTGCACATAAACCACATATTTTACACAAAAATAACCTATGCATTACTCGTTCACACGTTACACCATCATTGCACAAGTAGCATACATAAAGTTCAAGTCATCAAGTCATGATCAAGTAACGCATTAGCTTAGTATTTTTAGGCAATTACCTAGCATGCAATGGTTCTAAATCAAATACACGTCACACTTAACTTCTTTATACTCAAGTTGGCGAATTACCAAACCAAACAACCCGCCTAAGTTTGGTGCGACTCGTGGTACAAGTGCACCTGCTACTCAACCCGCGACCCAATTCCCCTTATGCAAACGAATAATACGCGGCCCACAGTTAAAGTCCAACATAATACATAAGTGGGCCATGACTTGTGCGACCCATACGAGTCCAGCCCAATTGAGTCAGCCTGATACATGTTTTGCCCAATTAAACGTGTTAATCCCAATAATTACATTTGCTACCTATTCTAACTAATCGGCCCAATCTCCAATTACATGAGTTAATTAAAAATTTATGTATTACAACCCAACTTATCTGTTTACATATATCATCGGCCCACTGTAAATAATAGTTCCCCAATTTAACCAAATAATATCAACATAAAAAAAAATCATCACACAATCTTTCATAAACTAAGCAGCACGTGAGTCACCATTATAACTAATCATCATACCAATTTCGATTTCACATGTAAATGTCAGACATGTTTGTTTTTTTTTTTTTTAAATTCAATTCTCAATGGAATCTCAATCAATTAATAGGCTACTGATTGGACCGCAAATTTGCATACAACTTCTTTAATTGGACCTCTCTTGATCTTTCACATGCATTCTAATTAATTAATAGATTGAGATATGGGCTGAACACTTAAGGTAACCCGATTGGACCGATAAGCTACTGTTATATCAAAGTCAATTACTAATTGTCAATATATATATCAGATCCGATAACATTCATGAACAATTTCTAAGATTATGCTTTAGTCTATACAGATTGATACATGATCACATATCATAATACTTTTTGCTAATCAAAATCACATAAAGAAACCATCAAGTAGGGATTAACGTAATCATAGATTTACTAACCGCACACAAGATTCTGTAGAATGATGTCTCGAACAGGGGGGGTCTACTGCCGATCGCAGATTTGAGATAGAGGGTAGGGTTTGATTCTTTGGTTTAGAGTTTTTTTTTTCCATCCAGTACATATTATGTATACATATATATGCATGTATAGGGCGGTTCATAGTTTTGGCCGATAATGGGCTCAAGCCCATTACTTTGAGCTGCCATATTACATGCAGGATTGCATTGTTTTTTTTTTTTGACCGATAGTGGGCTCATGTCCAATCAACTAGTGTCGAGATATATAAATCAAGGGGATTGAATTGGGCTCTAAATAGGTTGCGGATCAAAGCGTAAGCAAATAGAGGTATAATTGAGTCGGGGACTATATGCGCGGCCCGAATCGTAAATAATATGGTAACCAGCCCAGATTTTAGGGTGTGCACAATATATAGTTGGCCCAAGTACATGGAATACCGACACGTTTACGTTTAATAACTAATCATAGCAAAAGTGAAAGAGGAAATCAAGGAATCAAAACTTCAAGACTAATCTTGGAAATTCGGGTTGTCACATCATCCCCAACTTGAAAGAAATTTCGTCCCGAAATTTAGCACGTAGTTACTGAGGAAGCTAGATAGGTTGCGCGGTTTCCTGGTTTTCCTGGGGTGTCACATCATCCCCCCGTTGGTTTGGAATTTCGTCCCGAAATTCCGTAGTAGCTTCAGCCTCAGTAGTGGTTTCATTATTCTCGAACAACTGGGGATATTTGTGTTTCATTTGATCTTCTCGTTCCAAGGTAAACTCTGGGCCATGACGGGAGATCCAACGAACTCGAACAAGAGGTATCCTGGTTGTTAGCGTTTCAATATATCAGTTGCCGATCGAAGAAACAGGAAGTTAGTGAGGTTCATACGAAGAATCGAGTGAAAACAGGGGTTCAACAATAACCGAAGGATTCAACCAAGTAATCCGTTGTCTAGAAGTAATTCCAGTAGTGGTGCATGGAGGCACGGCACAAAAGGGAAGTTCGTTGCATCACGGTCACGGAAGTACATCACTTGTTCAAAACAAAATTTGGTTGGTAGGGTTCGAGTTGCAAAACAACGAACGTGTGTAACTATGACTGCTTCGTTTGGGCCAGGTCTGGTATTCATGATTGATGGCGTGCAAACTGAATGTACGGAGGGTCAGATGGCGACGTCATGACGAGATAAGTCACATGAATAAGTAGGACGCATAAAGAGTTGTCGCAGTAGGGTGACGAGGGAACAGAAAGGAATTTGACCACCACTTGTCAAATTGCAAGTAAACAGTTGAGTGTCAAAGCGAGCACACTAGGGCTAATAAGGGTAACATGCTACTACGTTAACTAAGCACACCATAAACAGCACACCAAGCAAAAGTAATCTAGCAAGTAGGCAATATAAACATAAATCTTACCACCTAAAGTGTTGAGCCTTGCACGTGGAGCGAAGCGTCGTTGTGAATCGTTGAGCACTGTACAGGTTATAGTCTGATTTTAATAAAAACTTTTTCCCTTATTAAAACCAAGTTCACTATAACTAATGGCTCTGATACCAATCTGTCACACCCCCAAAAATCCACCCGCGGAGTACCACCGCTTGGAGGCGTGACATGACCAGGATCAAGCCACAAATCATATTGAACATGTAATTAATATCAAGTAAAAGTAAATGCAAACCAAACATTCAATACGATAGGTGTTCAAAACATAATTATAGTTTCAAAGTGTAGCGGAAGCATAGGTATGAAAACCCAATGTATAACATAAGTTCGAATGTTTAAATGTTTTAACATGGCATCCACGATCCATGTCCCACAACGACCTGCTCCTTCCTGTGCAAGCTCCATAAGTACCTAAGGTCCTGCAAGGCATGCAGCAGAGAGTCAACAACTAGTTGAGCGAGTTCACAGTAAACAGTTCAGTAATAGTAATAGTAAAGTAAGCCTTATGTTCGTTCATTAAGTCATGTATCGTAATGGTTCGTATCGCGGCCCTCCAGGCATGTGTGCGATGACTAGGGGAGGTTTTCCCCAAGTATTCTAGACTAGGTATGTTTGTATCGCGGCCACCCGGCATGTATGCGAAGTTTAGAGTATAGTTCGCGGCCTTCCTAGGCATGTGTGCGAAGATTAGTCATAATATCGCGGCCAACCCTGGCGTGTGTGCGAAGATCAGTTCAATTTAGTACCATTAGTCTAGTTGTATCTTATCAATAACCCTTCCTCACCCGAGGTTCATATAATTAAGTTCCATGTGCTAGGTAATCACAAATAAATAATCCAACCCATTCCCACCCTGGGAACCCATGCCTTGGCTGTGTGAACTCACCTTGGTTTGCTCGGCAGATAGTCTACTTGTTTAACAGTTGATCAAACACGTCCTATAAAGAGTACCAACCACAATCAACCTCACTTGCACATAAACCACATATTTTACACAAAAATAACCTATGCATTACTCGTTCACACGTTACACCATCATTGCACAAGTAGCATACATAAAGTTCAAGTCATCAAGTCATGATCAAGTAACGCATTAGCTTAGTATTTTTAGGCAATTACCTAGCATGCAATGGTTCTAAATCAAATACACGTCACACTTAACTTCTTTATACTCAAGTTGGCGAATTACCAAACCAAACAACCCGCCTAAGTTTGGTGCGACTCGTGGTACAAGTGCACCTGCTACTCAACCCGCGACCCAATTCCCCTTATGCAAACGAATAATACGCGGCCCACAGTTAAAGTCCAACATAATACATAAGTGGGCCATGACTTGTGCGACCCATACGAGTCCAGCCCAATTGAGTCAGCCTGATACATGTTTTGCCCAATTAAACGTGTTAATCCCAATAATTACATTTGCTACCTATTCTAACTAATCGGCCCAATCTCCAATTACATGAGTTAATTAAAAATTTATGTATTACAACCCAACTTATCTGTTTACATATATCATCGGCCCACTGTAAATAATAGTTCCCCAATTTAACCAAATAATATCAACATAAAAAAAAATCATCACACAATCTTTCATAAACTAAGCAGCACGTGAGTCACCATTATAACTAATCATCATACCAATTTCGATTTCACATGTAAATGTCAGACATGTTTGTTTTTTTTTTTTTTTAAATTCAATTCTCAATGGAATCTCAATCAATTAATAGGCTACTGATTGGACCGCAAATTTGCATACAACTTCTTTAATTGGACCTCTCTTGATCTTTCACATGCATTCTAATTAATTAATAGATTGAGATATGGGCTGAACACTTAAGGTAACCCGATTGGACCGATAAGCTACTGTTATATCAAAGTCAATTACTAATTGTCAATATATATATCAGATCCGATAACATTCATGAACAATTTCTAAGATTATGCTTTAGTCTATACAGATTGATACATGATCACATATCATAATACTTTTTGCTAATCAAAATCACATAAAGAAACCATCAAGTAGGGATTAACGTAATCATAGATTTACTAACCGCACACAAGATTCTGTAGAATGATGTCTCGAACAGGGGGGGTCTACTGCCGATCGCAGATTTGAGATAGAGGGTAGGGTTTGATTCTTTGGTTTAGAGTTTTTTTTTCCATCCAGTACATATTATGTATACATATATATGCATGTATAGGGCGGTTCATAGTTTTGGCCGATAATGGGCTCAAGCCCATTACTTTGAGCTGCCATATTACATGCAGGATTGCATTGTTTTTTTTTTTTTTTGACCGATAGTGGGCTCATGTCCAATCAACTAGTGTCGAGATATATAAATCAAGGGGATTGAATTGGGCTCTAAATAGGTTGTGGATCAAAGCGTAAGCAAATAGAGGTATAATTGAGTCGGGGACTATATGCGCGGCCCGAATCGTAAATAATATGGTAACCAGCCCAGATTTTAGGGTGTGCACAATATATAGTTGGCCCAAGTACATGGAATACCGACACGTTTACGTTTAATAACTAATCATAGCAAAAGTGAAAGAGGAAATCAAGGAATCAAAACTTCAAGACTAATCTTGGAAATTCGGGTTGTCACAGAAGTGATTGCAAGAAAAAATGAGGTCAATATTTGAGGTCAATACCCTGTAAGATGGATGCAAAGGTTTACATTAGACCAATGACAATATATAGGTAAAAATTTGATATGGTTTTACCAATAGCACTAGCCCAATGGATAAGAAAGGCAATGAGCGTGATTTTGGGTTTATATAGCCAGACCTTGGTACCTTAGCCTTCTAAAATTAACATCCAGGTAGAATAGACTTTTGCGATCAACATTACAGGTAAATAATTGTAGGATAATGCCCTGCACGATTTGGTACAGAAATCCAATATATATCAATAACCCCAATTGGATCACAAATTCATTCTTTCAGTTAACTATATGCTCAAGAAGGAACAAATTACCACTTGAACTGAGAGCATTATCCGTTGTGGAGATCATGTGCATGCCCATACAATATATCTACATCTGATTCAACAAAGAATAGCAAAATAAACAACGTTAAGGCCCTTTATAATAAACAAACAAAAAAAACAAAGCTTCAACCGTATAAAATTTTACGACTAAATAAACATGTACGAAATTATCTTCTAGACTGAGCAGGTCAGCAAACCATTAAATCTATAATGAGTCGAGGTAGTACAAAAAATAAAACTTACGAATAAATAATGAATCACTTGTAGCCATTCATGGCACCAGGATGCCATTTGAACTTCACAACTTACAGAGGCTTCCATTTGATGACCTTAAAGTAACTAACTAATTTTTATCAAGATACACAAACTTAAAGTGGAAAAACTTAAGGAAACTTCAAAGATATGATCACCTGTTCAGCAATGACGCCAGCATTAGCATATGATTCACGGCTCTTAGAAGTTAGACCCGTAAGCGTATACTGATGCGTGTCAGTGTGTATATGTTTTTAATAAATAATTAAGCCCTTTTTACACTTTTAACCAAGTTTTAAATTTATAAAACACGATATTCACTAACACTAAACACACATATGGGCAAGTGCACCCATCGTGGACGTAGTATAGTGTTGGTAAGATACCGAGGTCGTCCAAGGACACAAGAGCTTTTAATACCGGTTTATCCTCAACGTCTAACCAAATCAAAAAGTTAGAAAAATGTTTTAAACTAAAAAATAAAAACTAACTAAATGCTGAAAAATAAAATAAAATAAAAACAGATAGACAAGATGAATCACTTGGATCCGACACGTGTATTAGTATAACCTTTGATTATTTTCGCACTTTTGCACTTGTTTAAGAGATTATCTTAGTTATTGTAGTAGGCCCCTCTTTTGAAGGCGACGTTACCCTCAACCCAGTAGTTTGAGTCAGCAAGGATACAATCCTAAAGGGTCGGATTATTGAAAGATAATGAATTAAGTTATTAATGCAAATTATGGTAGGCCCCGCTTTTGGCGGTGACGTTACCCTCGGCTAAGTAGTCTGAGTCAGCAGGGATACAGTCCTAAATAGCCGGGTTATAGTATTAATAGTAGTTAGCTTATGAGGGGGTCAAAGAGTTTGGATCCCCGCCATCCAATACCTATGGGCATTGAAGGAGATCCTACTAAATTTGACCCAGGTCCCAAGCAGGACCTCTAAACGCTGAACAAGGGCAAGACCCTTACCAAACCGTTCCCTTAACCCCCGACCAGGTAGCCAACATACCTCCATATAGACCGTGGAGATATGAATGGTGAAAATCTTTTATTTTATATAGACAGTAAAATAATGCCAAGACACCACGGACAAACGATAAGGAAAGATCACCTTCAACATAAGTAACTAGTTATTAAAGTCATTAATACAAAACCAAATAAAAAGTGCAAAAGATTAAAAATAAAAAGTATTATACTAAACACTTGTCTTCACCAAGTGATGTAAGAGACTTAGGCAAACATGGCCTTGATTGTCAAGAACTCTTACGATCAATCTTGGATCCCGAGACGACTCACACACTCTACGATGGACAATGGATGATGGTGGTGGATGATGGTGTTATGGTGGTGGTGGGTGGTGGATGAGGTGTGAGAGAGGTGGTGTGCCAAGGGATGAGTTGAAATGAAGCCAAGCACTCCTATTTATAGGCTGAACAGAAGCCTGGGCACGGCCCCGTGTCCGCTGGACACGGCCCCGTGCCCGTCTGACACTCTCTCTCTTCATTAATTGTAATTCGCAATTACAATAAATGCACCTGCAGCACTCTGACCACGCCCCCGTGTCCGCTGGGCACGGCCCCGTGGTGGGCAATAGAAGCTTCTATCAGTTTGTCTTTTCTGCCAGGGCTGACCATCCTGGACACTGCCCCGTGCTCGCTGAGCACGGCCCCGTGTTGAGCTGGACACGCCCCGTGTCCGCTGGACACAGCCCCGTGTTCAGCTGGGCACAGCCCCATGCTCATCTGGGCACAGCCCCATGCTCAGCTTTCTTCTTGTTTTTCCTTTGGGAGATGCTGTCGAGGAGTCGGGCATGCCACGTTTCTTCCTTTTCTTTGTATTTATGTTGGATTTGGCTGCATTTTTGCTTCTTTTGTTCATTTAAGCTCTTTTAACCCTGAAAATACAAAAGGAAGACAAAAGCACACTTTTTCCAACATTAGTACTTAAAAAGGGTTAGTTTTATGCCTCATTTGATGTAATTTATATGTTGCATTTTACACACATCAAATACCCCCACACTTGAATCTTTGCTTGTCCTCAAGCAAAACTCTTTAATATGTGGCTTACACTCCCAAATGGAATGGGTAGAAGAGAAGGTTTTGGGCTTGTCTTGAGTGTCGGGAATCCAAGATCTTTATTGGGTTTTATTTTTATACTATTTACAATCCTATTCGTTGTGATTTATTTAGAACGTTTCATAAGAGAAATTACTTATTTGGGCATAACATGCCTTTTTAAAATTTCATTTATATACAAGTTCACATACCTCACGGGGGATCACTCAACACTCGGCCGAAGGTGTATTTTTAGTGAATCACTCGAGAGCGGCATGGAACTTATTCCTACCATAAGCTTGCCAAGCAATCAATCCTCCTCCTTTTTAACTTTATACCTTTGTAAATATCAAGAGGACTTTTTGGGTGAAGGGTTAGGCTTGGGCTAAAGGTGGGTGGTTGGGTTAGTGGTTAGTAAAAGGGCGAAAAGCGTAAAAAGCGTCGGTTTTCGTAAAACACTTTGTTTTTTTTTTCTTCACTTTTTTTTTATTCTTATGAAGCATTTTTCAAACAAGGTTTCTTTTGATGAGCTTGTTTGTTTATTGCTAACTTCATCTCTCTCTTTTTTTTTTTTTTTTTTTTTTTGTGTCACAAGAAAACCGAGCTTTGTTACTAAAATAAAGGGTTTAAAATGAAAAAGGTTTGGTGGGTAAAGGGTGTTTGTTTTGGGGAAAGAAACGAAAAGGTTTAGGCTCAAAGGGGTTAACTAGGGGGATTTTTGGGTAGGTGGTAAAAAAAAGGAAAATTAATGGTGTAGAAATAAAAAGGGGTTAGTCCTAATGCCTCCATCATTTACTTACTCGGGTTTAAGTTGGTAAGGACCGGGAATGTATCGTCGTGGCAAGTTCTAGAGTCGTAAGAACCAAGCGGTTATTCACACAAGAAACGAAAAATGAGCATTTAGTTTAAAGATGTATATTTGTATGCTCAATAAAGGCTCAAAACTCACTTTTGTGGGAATGGGTTTTTATGTGATCAAGTATATATAATCAAATTTTAACTAAGATTGTCATGCCGTTTCATAATCTTCTTATTTGGTTCTTTTTATCACGATGCTATCGGTTGTAAATTTATAAAAATATAACCTTTTTAGAACTTGTTATTCCCAAATTAAACCAAGACAAGTAAAAAAAATGAAAAGTTTTTGAAAAAATTTGGGGTGATTAGCGGTTCCAATAGAGTTTTGTGTAAGGCTTGTTATTAGGACTTGCAAAATTCAAGGTTTTAGCATCCCCCCACACTTAAATTACACATTGTCCTCAATGTGTCCCAAAAATAAGTTTTTCGGTTGATTAAAATGTGTAAAAGTGGGTTAAAAACAAGATTTTATGGTACTGGGTAGCTGAACACGGGGTGGTGTTGGCTGAACACGGCCCCATGTCCAGACTGCCAGTACCAAAAGTAAACAGAAGGCTGGGCACGGGGGCGTGTTCAGTGAGCACGGCCCCGTGTCCAGGTACCTGAACTGGGCATTTCTGCAGATTTTTGGGCACGGGGGCGTGTTGGGTGAGCACGGCCCCGTGCTGAACTTGCAGTAATGAAGAAAAATTGTCGAGAGGCTCTGTTTTTGCGCATGGGGTGTTGGTTCAAGCTTCCCTTAGTATCCTTTACCATCCCGAGTGTGTTTTATTCCTGCAAATTAAAACTAAACTAGAAAGCATAAAAGTTAAACTAATCTAAAACTAAGGATAGTTCCGCGGAATGCCTCCGTGGTGCGCCACGTTTATAAGGGTCCTTGGCTAGACCCTCCTTATCGGGTGGTTCAGGCTCATCTTCAATTAGGGGGTCATTATTGCCAAAAGGATATTTCATTGAGCGCTCAAGATCTATGCTCCTTTTGAATGCCCCTAATTGAAGAGGTAGATTATTAAACTTCCGGTTTTTCAATGCTTTATGAGTTTGTACAAAAGGTTTTCCCAAGACTAAGGGGGCGTCATCTAGGATGACGAAGTCGGTTGGGATTACCATTTGATTTGTTTGAACCAAAACATCTTCAACTACACCGATTGATTTTATTACTTTCCGATTGGATAGAAAAATGGGTATTTGAAGTGGAGTAAAATCACTAACACTTAATTTTTCAAAAATGTAGTTAGGCATTATGTTAACACAAAGATCTTTATCAATGGTGATATTGCTAATAAATGAATTTTGAAAGAAACATGGAACCGGTGTAATGTTAATTTCAAAAGGGTCTTCTTTTATTAGCGAGGTTTGATCATTAGTTAACTTAACACTTACTAAGTCTTTGATTTTAGCACTAGTGTTTAACTCTTTTAAAAACTTGGCATGAGGGGTTATTAAACAATGATTTTCGAAAGTAGGTGACAAGAGGTTAATTTCTTCAAAATTAGACTCTTCTTGAATTTTAACATTATCGGACTCACCATTTTCGTTGTTTAACTCATGTGTCGGTTTTTCACTTTCTTGTTCTTCCATTTTTACACTTTCAACTATCTCTACGTTGTTATCATTTTTTAGCTCTTCCCTTGCGCGGGATTCTTTTATGCAACGTTCGATAGTTTTAATGTGTTCTAATATCCTATTAGTTACTTCGGTGAGATTGAAAGAATTTGGATCCTCAAAGCTTGAATCCGGTTGTTCGATCCTTGGTTCCTCATAGTACTCATATGAAGTAGATGGTTCGCACCATTGTTCTTCATTGTAAGTGTATGATGGATAAGGGTCGAAACTTTGATCTTCATAGTACTCATATGAGGTGGGTTGTTCACGCCATGGTTCCTCATAATAAGAATATGAAGGTAGTGGCTCATATCTTGAGTCCTCAAAGTATGAGTATGAAGGTTCATACCTTGGTTCATCAAAATATGAGTATGAGGAAGGAGGTTCATACCTTGGGTCTTCATAGGATGTGTATGAAGTTGATGGCTCGTACCTGGGCTCCTCATAATGGTTGTATGAATTGGATGGTTGATATGAAGTACTATATTGAACCGAGCGTGCATTACGACAATTAGTGCAATAATTACCTCTATAATCATCCTCATCATAGGTGTAGTTGTAACCTCTTGAGTATTGATCCATAAGAATCACTCAACAGACCACAACTGAGTCTCGGGACCAGAAAACAAAAATAAGACGGAAACAGAAGCTGGACACGGCCCCGTGTTGAGTGAACACGGCCCCGTGTTCAGGGACTGTATCTGGGCGTTTTAATTAAATTTACTGGTCACGTTGAGCACGGGGGCGTGTTCAGTGAGCACGGCCCCGTGTTCAGACTCTGTATCTGGTTATCTACTCTAAAATATGCAGCACGGGGGTGTGTTCAGCGAGCACGGCCCCGTGTTCAGGCTACTGTAAATGCAAAACTAAACTAAAATGCAGAAAAATGCGCGCGTTTTGAAAAAGGTTTTGAAAAACTGATTAGGCCGTCGATTTTAAGCTTTCTTAAAATCCTTGTGTCCCCGGCAACGGCGCCAAAAACTTGATGCGTGTCAGTGTGTATATGTTTTTAATAAATAATTAAGCCCTTTTTACACTTTTAACCAAGTTTTAAATTTATAAAACACGATATTCACTAACACTAAACACACATATGGGCAAGTGCACCCATCGTGGACGTAGTATAGTGTTGGTAAGATACCGAGGTCGTCCAAGGACACAAGAGCTTTTAATACCGGTTTATCCTCAACGTCTAACCAAATCAAAAAGTTAGAAAAATGTTTTAAACTAAAAAATAAAAACTAACTAAATGCTGAAAAATAAAATAAAATAAAAACAGATAGACAAGATGAATCACTTGGATCCGACACGTGTATTAGTATAACCTTTGATTATTTTCGCACTTTTGCACTTGTTTAAGAGATTATCTTAGTTATTGTAGTAGGCCCCTCTTTTGAAGGCGACGTTACCCTCAACCCAGTAGTTTGAGTCAGCAAGGATACAATCCTAAAGGGTCGGATTATTGAAAGATAATGAATTAAGTTATTAATGCAAATTATGGTAGGCCCCGCTTTTGGCGGTGACGTTACCCTCGGCTAAGTAGTCTGAGTCAGCAGGGATACAGTCCTAAATAGCCGGGTTATAGTATTAATAGTAGTTAGCTTATGAGGGGGTCAAAGAGTTTGGATCCCCGCCATCCAATACCTATGGGCATTGAAGGAGATCCTACTAAATTTGACCCAGGTCCCAAGCAGGACCTCTAAACGCTGAACAAGGGCAAGACCCTTACCAAACCGTTCCCTTAACCCCCGACCAGGTAGCCAACATACCTCCATATAGACCGTGGAGATATGAATGGTGAAAATCTTTTATTTTATATAGACAGTAAAATAATGCCAAGACACCACGGACAAACGATAAGGAAAGATCACCTTCAACATAAGTAACTAGTTATTAAAGTCATTAATACAAAACCAAATAAAAAGTGCAAAAGATTAAAAATAAAAAGTATTATACTAAACACTTGTCTTCACCAAGTGATGTAAGAGACTTAGGCAAACATGGCCTTGATTGTCAAGAACTCTTACGATCAATCTTGGATCCCGAGACGACTCACACACTCTACGATGGACAATGGATGATGGTGGTGGATGATGGTGTTATGGTGGTGGTGGGTGGTGGATGAGGTGTGAGAGAGGTGGTGTGCCAAGGGATGAGTTGAAATGAAGCCAAGCACTCCTATTTATAGGCTGAACAGAAGCCTGGGCACGGCCCCGTGTCCGCTGGACACGGCCCCGTGCCCGTCTGACACTCTCTCTCTTCATTAATTGTAATTCGCAATTACAATAAATGCACCTGCAGCACTCTGACCACGCCCCCGTGTCCGCTGGGCACGGCCCCGTGGTGGGCAATAGAAGCTTCTATCAGTTTGTCTTTTCTGCCAGGGCTGACCATCCTGGACACTGCCCCGTGCTCGCTGAGCACGGCCCCGTGTTGAGCTGGACACGCCCCGTGTCCGCTGGACACAGCCCCGTGTTCAGCTGGGCACAGCCCCATGCTCATCTGGGCACAGCCCCATGCTCAGCTTTCTTCTTGTTTTTCCTTTGGGAGATGCTGTCGAGGAGTCGGGCATGCCACGTTTCTTCCTTTTCTTTGTATTTATGTTGGATTTGGCTGCATTTTTGCTTCTTTTGTTCATTTAAGCTCTTTTAACCCTGAAAATATAAAAGGAAGACAAAAGCACACTTTTTCCAACATTAGTACTTAAAAAGGGTTAGTTTTATGCCTCATTTGATGTAATTTATATGTTGCATTTTACACACATCATATACGCATATAAACCACAAGGACCATCCATGTACTTTACTCTTATTTAAAAGACAAGATTATCATAGTAGTAATATAGTATAACAGTATATTTAAAACATTGATTATCATAAAAAACTCAATAAGTTTACCTGTGCCTTGAAAGCATCTCCTCACACGTTTCTTTTTCTACTATAACCTCATTAGTCTAATTTTCCTCCAAATCTTGTGTATTTTCCATTAAACAAGTTTGGATTAAACTACCTAACCTAAGCATGACCTTGCATTCCTCAATCATTAAACAAGTAAATTTTCTATCAATTAGGGATCTAAATCAATAAATCCACCTTTCTCACATTTCAGAACTTCATGTACTTCCATTACCAAATAATCTAAGAACTTCATATCATTTAGGGATCTAACTCACCGTATTAGGATAACATTTCAAAATACAGTCACTAGTCAAAATTAACACGTTCCAGGACAAGACAAAAGGTCACCAAACTTTCAACAGATCAAATTTAGATTCAATTCCTTTAAAATCGTCAAATATTAACACTAGAATCCAACAGATCACTTCACCGTGAACAAATTTAGGTTTTACATCTTGAATATTTTTAGAAAATAGGAAAAAAAAAACTAACCAGATGAAAGGAAGATTGTAAGATAGAGAGAAGCCGATGGACATAATCTTTGTAAACGATTCAGGTTGCGATTTCTTCCTAAATAATTCGTTCCAATCGCACATAATCTTCAATTATCCTCCAAATTTCCAGTAATTGTTCTTCCAGTCGATTGAAAATCAAAATTAGCGTTCATCAAATTCGTTTCAGTTCAAGGTTAATCGAAGTCGTTTCAGCTCGCCTAACCTAATCGATTTGAACGCCGTGATTGTTGAGTGGCGATTGAGATGTGTTTGAGAGATCTAGGGTTTCAGAATGTGGTGATGACAGCGAAGTGTCCAAAGAAATTAGATGGGCCGTTGTGAGAATTTAATATAATAAGCAGGTCCTTTATATATTTTTGGGATAAAATTAAATTAAATTAAATGTTATATAGCAAGACAGACTTCATATAAATGGTACTACTCCAAATTGATTTTCTTGAATTTGCGACCGCTTTAGACGGTCGCAACTTTTGTTTTTCATATATATCTTGTATTTGTGACTGTTTTAGACAGTCGTAACTTTTGTTTTTTATATAATGGTCACAAATATTGCGACTGCAAAATGTGGTCACAAAATTTGCGACCGTTTTGCGACCGAATCCGGGTTAGTCTTTTTATTTGCGACTGTTTTGGTTTTGATCGCAAACCAGTCGCTAATTTTGCGACTGCATGATGTTGGTCGCAAATTTTCATCGCAATTGCCTAGTTTTCTAGTAGTGACAAGACTTTTGACATTTTTAATTGTTATATAGTTGGAAGCTTCTTTGAGTATTTCCTTCACGTTGACAATGGCACATGGATCTTTACAAGCGGGAACTTTCCTGTTTCGTAAATCTTATTTGTAATATACTAATAATATGTCGTCATCTAGCTGTTCTAGAGAGAGAGATATGTCATCATATATTCTTTTTTGATGTTATGGGAAATTTAATATCATGTGAACCAGAAAACTAATAACCGATCGAATGAGAAAATTGAAGTTAATAAGACAAGTTGCGACGATTTTTTTTGAAAGGCGACAAGTTGCCACGATTGACCGTACCCTTTAACCCCACTTGACCTTAACCGTTTTAAGTGTATATATTAAGCCAGTTTTTTGTCCTGCATAAAATACCCACTTGACTATTAAATCCTAGTAGACCAATATTTTAAAGAAAATTTGTCCGTGAAATATTAGTCACAATTTTTAAACGGTTGGACAATCAATTTGGCAACCCGAATCCAATTGAAAGAAAGTTTGGATGCTTGCTTACTTGATTGGACAGCTTATAGTGACGTACAAAATTTTTCAGGAATGGGCTTGCTAGTAGATGGGCTTTAACGTATTGATTTCTACTTTAGTCACTCCTTTGGGACGGCCTTAACTAGAGATGCACAGATTGGGTATTGGGGAATAGGGTAATGTCCAATCGGGTACAGCTGAAACCAGGTTTTTCAAGGAACCGGGTAGAAACCGGACCCGGGTTCTATATGTATAGATGCATAGCCAGTTACCCGGTTAAGGTAGGGTCGGGTCCAATTCCTAGTGTTACACCCTAAACCAATTTAACAGGAAAACATGCAACGAAAATGCGAACAAGAAAATTCTTTCTTTTAAAACTAGTTATAATACTTAGAGATCACTCTATAAATATAAATAGGTGTTACATCGTTCATTCTTTCTTATTACATTTGACAAAAAAACAACTTCAATTGACTACGACCGTGCCCCCGTACAATCCACATTCTAACTCGATCTTCAACGACTCTGCACTTCTTTAGTGGGTTGTTGGGTTGTAAGCGGGTTATTAGTAACGTGTTTAGTAGGTTAGTATATGTGACAAGTAGATAAGACAGTGTGAAAAACTTACATTATTACGACTAACCATGTAATATTAAAACCAAAGTCAAAACAAAATCCAAAACATACAGTACGAAACCGAGAATCTGAGATTGGTGGAGAATTAGATAGTAGAGCTGGTAGAAGAATACTAATAATTTTATTGAAAGTCTTAAATATTAAATAGGAGTATAAACGAGCCAAACGAGATCGACTCGAAAAAAGATTGAAACAAACCTGCCTTACACGAACTCGAGCCCATGCCTCAGCCTAAAAATAAACTTGTTTATTAAACGTGCCCGTGCCCGAGCTTCACTTTTCGAGGTCAAAGCCAGCTCACGAGTTATACGAAGAACATGTTAACAAGTCAACCAATTTTTATATGAACTAACCGAACCTAACATGTTTTTAAAACAAATTAACCCAAACATAGCATGTATCTTGAACAAGTGGTATTACTCATCTCAAAGCCTATTTTATACTTTTCGTGTTCGACACATATCACTAACTCTCACACAACTCACCTTAACATTTAACAAGTCAATTTCGTTGCAAATTCCAAACTAATGTACGCCATAACCCCAACACTTTCTATAATTGGCAAAAACACCCCCTTCAAGTCTGTTTCACTACATTTGAAAACAATGACTCACATATCATTCCTAAAAAAAAATCTGTTTTTCGTTATCACGAAACCCCAAACATTTCTTTCCTGGGATGCAAAAAACTTGCATCAGTTTATAAATTCTTAACCAAATCGATACAAATATGGGGTGTATAGCAGTATTCAGACCCGTAATCCTCAGTGAAGAAACACTGATCTAATTAGGGAATTAATTTAGATTCGTTTACGTTTCTATCATAGTGGTTAATCTTCTTATAGATATTTGAGCTCCGACCTGAATGGTTTGATCCTGCAAAACAGAACACCGTTACTCGTTAAGAGGGGAATGTGGGGGTTTCCCTCTTAACCAGGCTCCGGCGTGAGAATAAGCGACTGCTTTGAGAGTAATTAAGTGCTAAGAGTGAGAGTAGAGGGAATAGAATGTTTAACCTGTGGAATGAGGTCTCTATTTATAGCCGGAGAGGTGTAAGAGGTTATGGGCTGATGGGCCTTGGGCCGGAAACGGACGACATAACGGATATGCTCTTTTCCTCGCTGGCGCCGACCGCTTAGTGGCTTCTAGACGTTCGTCGGTGCTGGCGCACCTTGATTGGAGCCACGTGTCATTGTTGTCGGCCTTGTTGTCCTTCTGTCATCAGCAGACAAGTGGAGATCGTGGGACAGTTGTCTCCGTCCTCTGATTGGTGCCACGTAGACGTCCTTGTGTACTTTTCGTCAGGCGATCGTGGCGCACGATTGACCAGAGCCTGCTGGACGCTCATTGGCTCCTTTTACTGCCACTTGTACCTTGTGTACCACTGTAGGTAGCCGTGCGCTTCCCTACTGTGTGGTTCTTGTTGGACAGCAAACTAACCCGCGCGGGGTTAGTATGCTTATTTGTTCCATTGTTTTATGCTAAGTGCTGATATCTGAGCCTCTTGAGGGCCGTGCCTCGCGCGGGGTAGATCAGAACGTGGAGTGTGCCGCGCGAGGATCTTATTAATAAGTTTACTGAAATAAGGAGTATGGTCTCACGCGCAACCTGAGAGGAGGTTTGCGCGACTTTTTGGGACCATACCCCTTCAAGTCCCCCCAGTCCAGTGCTGCACCATGCGCAAACGCAAGTGGTTGGAGCTCTGGACTTAATAAAAATAAGGGAAATAAAAGTAAAAGGAGAAATGTGCTTTTGATCTTGGTTAGTGTGGCGCATGTGGAAATTGTTGTTTCCAATTGCGCAGCTACCAATGGAGGTCTTGAGGGATTTATTGTTTGTCCGATCAGGCGCGCAAGGTTATTGAAGGTGGCGTTTAGCTTGCGCGGCTCATGTAACTTTTGCCTAAAGTTACTTGTAATTTTTATGGCGGGAAACTTCGAAATTTGAACTCTGACAAGTTGGTGGGATAAGTCGTTGAGTGCGACGTTTGAGTTGACCCCTGGCACGGATGTCATCATGCCGACTGCGACGGTTGCACTTCGTGTCAGGAGAGTGAGGCCCACGCGCGCGTGGTAACCGTCACCCCTGGTTTTCCGCTTGACGTGGCAGCCTCTCGTTGGTTAGCCTAGCGGCGAAAGCGGCACGGTTACCCATCGCATTAAATGCGATAGGTATATATATCCGAAGAGATGTGAGAGATCCTCACTTCTCTTCGTTGCTTTCTTACTCTCTCTCAAACTTCCTTCTTTGAATCTTCAAAGTTGTTGTTCTTCACATCTTCAAGATTTCTTCAAACCTTCAAGTTTTTTCCAGAAATTCTTTTCCGATATGAGTGAAGAACATCAAGAAGTTGCTGCTGCTGAGGAAGGACCAGTTCCTGTCCTCAAATGGGATCTCGGGCTCTTCGAACAGATTGTTCGGAGTTTCCGATTCCCACCAGAGTGGGATGCCCGGTATCCGGCTCAGGGCCAGACCGCGGCTGATGCACCACCTGGTTATATTACCTTATATGAGGATTTCTTTCTTCAGGGTAACTTTAGGTTACCGGCTACAAACTTTATGGGGCATATTCTTCATCATTACAACTTCCATCTGTCACAGATGAGCCCACCTGGGATGTTTAGGGTTCGTCACTTCGAGTTCTTGTGTCATTCTCATGGCATCGAGCCATCTGTGGATAAGTTCCGGGCCTTCTACCAGTTGCAGAGGACGATGGGTTTCTTCTCTTTTGCAAGCCGTGGTGCGGCGAAGAAAATTCTGCTAAACCCCCCTAAGAGTTTCCATGACTGGAAACCTAAGTTCTTCTTCATCCGTGAAGAGGTGTTGCCGATTGCCATGCCCTTCAGGGATTGGACTGAAGCAATACCGAAGGAAGACCTTCCGATTCCTAAGAATGCCCGGTGGTATCAGCAGTTGAACCCAACCCCAAATCGGGTGTTTGGGGAAAACGTGTTAGTAGCGGCTAAGATGAGTGACCAGTGGTCACCCAACAGCAGGGAGGTTCCGGTGTTGAAGATCGGCGATCAAGGTCAGTTATCTCCTTTTTCTTTTTCCAAGTGCTTTGCTTTAATTGTTACTTATTTACATTCATGTTTAGAGGCGCAACTGTATCAAGCTGCCTTTGCCACGTTTGGTGGTTCTATGGGCGTGCGCCCATTGCGCGATGATGAAGAGAGCTGGTATGACCAGATCAAGGGCAACTTCATGCTTCCGGTTGATGGTGCCTTTGCTTCGCCGCCAACCACGACTGAAGGTGCGCAATTTCCTAAACCTCGTCCTTTGCGCTCTGTGACTTCTGCTGGGAAAGAGATTCTCTATCTTTCCAGCGAGGAGTCAGTAGGGTCTTCCAGCGGCAAGCTAAGTTCGTGGTCTTGGGGATTGACCCAGAAGAGAAGAAGAAGAAACCCCCGAAGAAGAAGAAGACGAAGGTGGATTCTGAAGTGACCAGCAAGGGGACTGGCACTAGTCGCGCAACCGCTGCTGCTGATAAAGGTACTCTTCGCCTTCGACAAAGTGACTTAGACGATTTTGTGATAATCAGTGACTCACTTGAAGGCTTATCGCGCACAGCTAAAACAAAAACTGGAGCGGGCGGCTCAAAAAGCTCTGGGAGCGCGGGTTCTCGTAACCTTGATGCTGGCGCGACCCCATCTGTGCCTGAAGATGATGAGGCTGAAGAAGAAGATGCTGCTGCCCAGTTGATTGGCAGGAAAAAGGGGTAGAAGCGAGGCCACGACTGGTGTGGCTTCCGCGGCTACTGTTGTTGTGATTCCCGTGGTTGGGAAAACGAGCAACCTGCGCTCGTTGTATAAGTTTTCTCCTGGTATGTTTTTTTGCTTCTCATTACTTTTTACTTTCACTGCTTAATGTACTTGTACTATTTTCACAGAGATTAAGAAGAAGACCCCTGAGAAGGGTGTCAAGTTCAGTGAGCCAGGGTCGAAGAGGCCGAAGATTACCATCAAGTCCTCTGATACTGCTGCTCAGGACGCTGCGAAGGCTGCCGAGGCGCAGCGAAAGGCAGAGGAGAATCAGAAGAGAGAAGAAGAAAGGAAAAAGAAAATTGAGGAGGAGAAGAGGAGGAAAGATGAAGAAGAGAGAAAGAAGAAGGCGGAGGAGTAGAAGGCAGCCGAAGAGGCGAAGAAGAAGGCCTTAGAGAAGGAACTGGCACAGAAGAAGGCTATGGATCAGCCTGTCAATGTTCAGGGGCCTGAGGTCGCCAAACCTACCCACTCCGCGCATGTCGAGACCCATGATCGATCCAAGATCACTACTACTAAGGGGTCGGGTCGGTTTACTTCTAGCGGCGCGAGCTCTGTTGGAGCTGGGGGTTATAACCCAAACGTGATTGGGGCGAAGGACACTGTCGGTGACATATATTACAAAACTTATACCGAAGAAGAACGCGGTGACGCCCCTCACCGAGCTCCCTGGAGCTTGAAGCAAAAGGATACCTTTTCGGAATTCGGCCCTTGCCGCGAGTGGTTCTTGAACTCGTTCACCCCTGCAGAGGTTAACCGGCAAAGGGCGAAATCTCATGAATTGTTGTATCGAACCTTTGTGCTTGGAGAGGCCAATGCTCGCGCTGCCAATCATCAGATAGTTCGCGAGTGGCGAACGATGGTTAGGGAGCGAGCAGACTGGGAGGGTTATCGCGAGCGCATGATAAAGCGCATTGCTGATTTTGACAAATCGAAAGTTGCCTTCGATGAGGAGAAGGCCAAATTTGATGCTGATAAGAAGGCCGAAGAATGGGGGCGCGAGGGCCTAAAAAATAAACTCCAAAATGTTGAATAGCAACTGGCCAAGGAGAAGGCCGAGTTCAAGCGCATTTGTGCCCAGGATAACGAGCGCGCCTACGCGGCTCGGCAGAAGATTGTTGACCTCGAAGCGAAGGTTGCTGAGTTGACATCGAAGGTTGAAGAGGCGCATGGTGAGAAGGCTGCCAAGCAGCAGATGGAGGTTAGTTCATTTAAAACACTTTTTCTTGCTATGTTGTTTACAAAATGGTATAAGTCGTTTGTCAATTTACAGGTTGAGTTGTCTGAGGCGAAGGTGCAGTTGTCCCGCAAGGATAGAGATCTCCAAGCTAAGAACATTGAGATTGCTGAGCTCAAACGTCGCTTGAATGAGCAGATTGACAAATGTGAGTCTTTGGAGATCGACCTGGGGGCTGAGAAGGTTAAGGCTGCGTTAGAGTTGGTTCCGAAACCGAACTCTGGAATGGTTCCTTGACCAGCCATAGTCGAAGGATGAAAAAGATGTCAAAGGCTCAAATAAAAGAAGATGAGGGTGGTTATAGAGAAAATCGGTGGGCGCCAATGAAGAAACACTGATCTAATTAGGGAATTAATTTAGATTGGTTTACGTTTCTATCATAGTGGTTAATCTTCTTATAGATATTTGAGCTCCGACCTGAATGGTTTGATCCTGCAAAACAGAACACCGTTACTCGTTAAGAGGGGAATGTGGGGGTTTCCCTCTTAACCAGGCTCCGGCGTGAGAATAAGCGACTGCTTTGAGAGTAATTAAGTGCTAAGAGTGAGAGTAGAGGGAATAGAATGTTTAACCTGTGGAATGAGGTCTCTATTTATAGCCGGAGAGGTGTAAGAGGTTATGGGCTGATGGGCCTTGGGCCGGAAACGGACGACATAACGGATATGCTCTTTTCCTCGCTGGCGCCGACCGCTTAGTGGCTTCTAGACGTTCGTCGGTGCTGGCGCACCTTGATTGGAGCCACGTGTCATTGTTGTCGGCCTTGTTGTCCTTCTGTCATCAGCAGACAAGTGGAGATCGTGGGACAGTTGTCTCCGTCCTCTGATTGGTGCCACGTAGACGTCCTTGTGTACTTTTCGTCAGGCGATCGTGGCGCACGATTGACCAGAGCCTGCTGGACGCTCATTGGCTCCTTTTACTGCCACTTGTACCTTGTGTACCACTGTAGGTAGCCGTGCGCTTCCCTACTGTGTGGTTCTTGTTGGACAGCAAACTAACCCGCGCGGGGTTAGTATGCTTATTTGTTCCATTGTTTTATGCTAAGTGCTGATATCTGAGCCTCTTGAGGGCCGTGCCTCGCGCGTGGTAGATCAGAACGTGGAGTGTGCCGCGCGAGGATCTTATTAATAAGTTTACTGAAATAAGGAGTATGGTCTCACGCGCAACCTGAGAGGAGGTTTGCGCGACTTTTTGGAACCATACCCTTCACTCACTCATCCATACCGTAACTCCCCCAATTTCACTTCCCTTTCGGTTTCCCCCAATTAAGAAGTTGAGTGCACCCTACAAGACTTTTGACATTTTTAATTGTTATATAGTTGGAAGCTTCTTTGAGTATTTCCTTCACGTTGACATTGATCTTTACAAGCGGGAACTTTCCTGTTTGGTAAATCTTATTTCTAATATACTAATAATATGTCATCATCTAGCTGTTCTAGAGAGAGAGAGAGATATGTCATCATATATTCTTTTTTTGATGTTATGGGAAATTTAATATCATGTGAACCAGAAAACTAATAACCGATCGAATGAGAAAATTGAAGTTAATAAGACAAGTTGCGACGATTTTTTTTGAAAGGCGACAAGTTGCCACGATTGACCGTACTCTTTAACCCCACTTGACCTTAACCGTTTTAAGTGTATATATTAAGCCAGTTTTTTGTCCTGCATAAAATACCCACTTGACTATTAAATCCTACTAGACCAATATTTTAAAGAAAATTTGTTCGTGAAATATTAGTCACAATTTTTTAAACGGTTGGACAATCAATTTGGCAACCCGAATCCAATTGAAAGAAAGTTTGGATGCTTGCTTACTTGATTGGACAGCTTAGCTTATAGTGACGTGCAAAATTTTTCAGTAATGGGCTTGCTAGTAGATGGGCTTACTTTGGGACGGCCTTAACTAGAGATGCACAGATTGGGTATTGGGCCGGAACTAGAATAGGGTAATGTCCAATCGGGTACAGCTGAAACCAGGTTTTTCAAGGAATCGGGTAGAAACCGGACCCGGGTTCTATATGTATAGATGCATAGCCAGTTATCCGGTTATGGTAGGGTCGGCCGGTCGGGTCCAATTCCTAGTGTTACACCCTAAACCAATTTAACAGGAAAACATGCAACGAAAATGCGAACAAGAAAATTCTTTCTTTTAAAACTAGTTATAATACTCGACCACTCTATAAATATAAATAGGTGTTACTTCGTTCATTCTTTCTTATTACATTTGATTAAAAAAACAACTTCAATTGACTACGACCATGCCCCCGTACAATCCACGTTCTAACTCGATCTTCAACGACTCTGCACTTCTTTAGTGGGTTGTTGGGTTGTAAGCGGATTATTAGTAACGTGTTTAATAGGTTAGTATATGTGACAAGTAGATAATACAGTGTGAAAAACTTACATTATTACGACTAACCATGTAATATTAAAACCAAAGTCAAAACAAAATCCAAAACATAGAGTACGAAACTAAGAATCTGAGATTAGTGGAGAATTAGATAGTAGAGCTGGTAGAAGAATACTAATAATTTTAGTGAAAGTCTTAAATATTAAATAGGAGTATAAACGAGCCAAACTACTCGAGATCGATTCGAAAAAAGATTGAAACAAACCTGCCTTACACGAACTCTAGCCCATGCCTCAGCCTAAAAATAAACTTGTTTATTAAACGTGCTCGTACCCGAGCTTCACTTTTCGAGGTCAAAGACAGCTCACAAGTTATACGAAGAACATGTTAACAAATCAACCAACTTTTATATGAACTAATCGAACCTGACCTGTTTTTAAAACAAGTTAACCCAAACATAGCATGTATCTTGAACAAGTGGTATTACTCATCTCAAAGCCTATTTTATACTTTTCGTGTTCGACACATATCACTAACTCTCACACAACTCACCTTAACATTTAACAAGTCAATTTCGTTGCAAATTCCAAACTAATGTACGCCATAACCCCAACACTTTCTATAATTGGCAAAAACACCCCCTTCAAGTCTGTTTCACTACATTTGAAAACAATGACTCACATATCATTCCTAAAAAAAAATCTGTTTTCCGTTATCACGAAACCCCAAACATTTCTTTCCTGGGATGCAAAAAACTTGCATCAGTTTATAAATTCTTAACCAAATCGATACAAATATGGGGTGTATAGCAGTATTCAGACCCGTAATCCTCACTCATCCATACCGTAACTCCCCCAATTTCACTTCCCTTTCGGTTTCCCCCAACTCGCATAATTCGTCTACTTGTGGTTGTCGAATCGCCACCAGTGTTCGACATTCGGGTTTCCGTAAACACGATCATAATCAGCTCAACTGCTATAATCAATACAACCCCTCATCATCATCATCTATGGAGAATGAACATGAGCCCCCTCAAGATGCTATCCTCAAGGTCATTTCAGGTCATTCTTTTTTATTATTTTTATTTCTTTTGCATGATTATTATTATTATTATGCGTGTGTTTGGAGATTGTTATTGAAAGGTTTTAATCATCAATTTTGATGATTTTTGTATAAAATAGGTATCAAGTTATATTAGAAGATTGTTAGGGTTGATCAAGAAAATCAAAAGTTTAGTTTATTTATGAAACATAAAGGGGTATACTTTGAAGTTTGTTGAAGATGACAGTTTATAGAACTGTTTGTTTATGTATCAACTAATTTGCCTTTTATTGTTCATGATAAAAAAATGGTAACGCCACCACTAGGCGTCCCCCGCCTGCCGACCGGCTTGGTTTTAAAAAGCGAGAAGCGCACAAAAGCGCACCGCTTTTTGTATCCGAGGTGCAGATGATTCTTTATTTTTCAATATATTTTTATAGGTTTCTAACATCGTTTACCCGGTATTTAGAGACGAGTAAGCTTTATATATGTTCTAATGTGGAAATTACATACATGCTGCCCAAAATTATAGGAAATACATGAGGCGCGTACCTCAGGGTTAATTTTTTACAAGAAATCATGCCTCATGTGGGCCTTTTGAAAAAAAGCGCGCCTTATGCTACCAAAAGCACATGGGCTTGAGTCTTGTTGCACCCTGGTCCTACGGCCAACGTGAGGGAGGTAAATCATGTGTGCCTAAGGTTTGAACCCCATACCATGACAAATTTCCACCTCTTTAGTCTTTACCATTGGAGCACTGTCGTGGGGACTTCATGTCATAGTTGTTAATGACGAATAGCGACAAATAACTATAAGGTACCTATATATGCTACATAGCGAATAGCGATAAATAGCGAGTGGCTATTTTATAAATAGCGATACACTAGAAAAAAGATTTTATATGTATATTATATCAAAATACCCTGGTATATATGCTATTTTACATGTGTATTTAACAAAAACCTAAAATCCAACTATTTTATAGCTATATTTAATTGCTAATCATATTAAAAAAACAAAAAAAAGGGTCGCTATTCTCGCTATCCATCGCTACAACCCTAATAGCGACACTATACCTATACACTACCTAGTATTGACAACTATGCTTCATGCTCATGATCATCATTGAGGATTTACGGTTTATGAGATTAAATAGATTGTTTGTCATGTTAATATTACTAAGTTTGATAACAATTACATATGATTTAGATATTTCAAGGGCGGAAGGGAGGATTGGAAGAACTTCCACCATGATTCTTGGAGGAACAATGAGTGATGATTCAACCTATGATAGGCTCAGTCTGACTAAAATGGTAGTGATTACGTTTTGCCTCTCTTTAATTTGAAATTTCTGTTTGATCTCTGCTCTTCGTTCGTAATATCACGAATTCACGATCAAGTTACTTTTTTTGTTTATGACTTACAAAAGTAAATGAATTACGAAAGCTATGCTAATAGTCATTGTGATCTTGTACATCAAATCTTGTTTTCTTTTTGAACTAGACCAAAAAAAAAATGACAGAATTATGTTAATAACCTTCAAAAGTAGAACATGCACATCTCAATCTTGAATATGAAAATTAAAGATATTAGATAACTCATTTGACTACAAACACAAACCAATGCAGTGCTTGCTTGAACTGCTTGTAAGTTGGTAACTTTTTAATCAAATAGTTTTGTATGCTTACATGACAGTCAAACATCTACCCTGCTTCTCGAGGATTTACAGCCATTGGATCCGGAGGTGATGATTTTGTGCAATCTATGGTAGTTGCTGTTGAGTCAGTAGTTCAGCATCCAATCCCGCAAGTTAGTATAACGTCTTCTTTCTGTACCTTTAAAGTTTCTGCATTTATTTTGGGATAGTAATTAAAATGGTTACAAAATTCATGGAAATACAACAATGTTGCTACATTTTTATGTGACAGACTTCTTAACACATACATCAAAGAAAGATATTCTGAATTTATTTATATTAAAAAACCGAAATGAAAATGGATAAAGACAGGAAAACAATTATTAATCTAAGGGGCTGTTTGGCAACATCTGAATGGTTAAGTGCTGAACCAGTAAGAGGTCTGAACCATTAAGTGCTGAACCAGTAAGAGGTCTGAACCATTAAGAGCCTGTATAATGCTTAACCGTTCAGAGGCAAATGTCTGACCAATTCAGATTAGAGATCTTAACCATTCAGACTTTGTATAAATCTTAACCATTCAGAGGCAAATGTGAAATGTCTTAACCATTCAGACATCTGCTCGTGAAACAAACAGTCTGAACCATTAAGTGC
This sequence comes from Helianthus annuus, assembly GCF_002127325.2. Taxonomy (NCBI): domain Eukaryota; kingdom Viridiplantae; phylum Streptophyta; class Magnoliopsida; order Asterales; family Asteraceae; genus Helianthus; species Helianthus annuus. Next base: position 32,776,426 of record NC_035438.2, read on the forward strand.
TGAACCAGTAAGATGTCTGAACCATTAAGAGCCTCATTAAGAGATAAACAAACAACCCCTAAGTTAGTTTGGTGTCAAAATTACAATTACTTTTATCGTGACAGGGCAAGGTGAAGCAGAAACTATCATCAGGTGGGAAATATGTATCCGTCAACATTGGACCTGTTCAAATTGTTTCTAGCAAACAGGTTTGTTCTCAATCTTGTTCAAAATGGCTTATGGTCGCAATGATAGTCGAGTTTTATATAGTGAGGTATAATACTATAATCGGTTTCCAATAATCAGCGAATGTATAAAAGATAAAGTGACAAGGAAATGCTCTTTTTTATGTCTCAGGTTCAAGCTGTATACTATGCTATGAAGAGGGATAATCGAATGAGATATTTCCTGTAGTCGTTATATGATTTATATCCATTATTTTGGTTTGGTAATCACGACGAATACCAAAATCAGTAACTAGACTACTAAATTGTTTGTTGCACTTATACTTGTGTTGCAGAATGATCATCATAGTTTGTAAATGTTATGTTATATATTAGATTATATACAAAATATACGGGGGTCATTATTAGTTTACATGAATTTTCTGGAGAAACCAGCAGGTATCTTCAAGGATAACACAACTAATTGGTGCAAGAGAACAACTAGCATTGCTTCACTTTTCCAAAATAAACATACTTTTTTACTTTTTCAAAATAAACCCCGGCTAACCATCCAACCCTTGCTAACCAGCTAATCTTGACGGCTAAACAAAAAGTTTTGGCTAAAACATGATTTTTTGTGTCAAAAAATACAATGTAACTTAGGTGTCGTTTTCTAATTGGTATAAACACTTTGGAATGTTAAAAAAAGTATGTCTAATTTTTTTGTAATTTTCCTTTGGGGTGTGATAAATACACCCAAGATATGGATTAATATACCAATTAGTCAAACTTGGTAATGATTAAACACTTTATTACATTATTTTAGGGTCATGCTATTCACACACCCAAACCTTATTTCCACACCCTCCAAAGCGCCCCGCTTTGGCCACAGCGGGGCGTTTTGGCCTGTTTTCCAGACAATCGGTGATGTGATGGTGTACGATGTCAGTTGAACCGCCTCGCTTTGGCCAAAGCGGGGCGTTTAGGGTTTTTTCTTCAGACAATGGGTGATGAGACTTGATGGGATGTTATATTATGTACGATGTTTGAACCCTAAACGCCCTGCTTTGGCCAAAGCGGGGCGCTTCGACCCTGATTTTTTGAAGTTGGTGTCTTCTGTCGAATGCGAACCCAAGAAACGGAATGGATTTCGAGCAGTTGGTCGATGACATGATAGATAAAGATCTTGACACGATCATATCCATTTTCAAGTATTAGACTAGATAGTCCAAGATGAAATATATTAAAACCATTCACGCCCACCAGTCTACAATGTGTTATGGTGAGATTTTTCAAGTGTGCACAGTGGGAGAAAAGACCAGCACCCCTGTCAGTATTGTGATAATGCAATGAGATATAACTGAGATTTAAGCGGCGTGTTCCGATCAACATTTATCGACATTGTTATAGGTGATGAAGAAACCCTAAAACGGAACATAGTCCCAGATTGTCTAAAGAAGCGCTTTTATCATGTGTCATGTGGTAACAACTACCAAGGGGATATTCAGATCTCTATTCGGTCATCTTTCCGAGCTTTTACACACGAATATGCGGTTCCCAATTTGCGGAACATAGTCCCAGATTGTCTAAAGAAGTGCTTTTATCATGTGTCATGTGGTAACAACTACAAAGGGGATATTCAGATCTCTATTCGGTCATCTTTCCAAGCTTTTACATGGAAGAGATCGAAGATTTGGGTACAACTTCAAGTCACGAAGATCACTCAGCAGTAGTTGATCATGACGACCGTAATAAAACAGAACATAATCCCAAATTGTCTTGAGAAGCGCTTTTATCATGTGTCATATGTTGGACGAAATATATGGATGGAAAGCCCGCATAGATGGCAACATTCCTTGCAAGTCCTTTAAATTCGCATAAACATATATTCGTTTCATAACCTCCTCCTATAAATCAACCACAACTCACCACCCATAAAACATTATCCCTACCCCTTCACGAACCACAATATACTCAGACTCATACTACCCACCCTCCCCTGAGGAAAAGTTTTCCCAACGACAACCGGTCATCATGATCAACTACTGCAGAGTGATCTTCGCGACTTGAAGTTGTATCCAAATATTGGATATCTTCCGAGATCAAATTTCTTCGTTTCCCATGATTATGAAACCTCGTTTTGTGAGGTGGTCTTCTTTCATGTTTCCCCGCGGCATCAAAATACAGAGCTTCATCCTTATTTCTGTAAATCTCACAAACAAGCATGCCTTAAACGAGTCTAGAACACTCGTAATCCTCAACCGGCTTTGAAATCGGACGAAATCTATGAAGAAACTGTTTGATTTCACGGTGAATGGGGAAATTAGCGACGGAGAAAACTTCGTCGTTAATTTGAAGGCTCACAAATTTCAATATCATTTTGTCATCGACTAACTGCTCGAAATCCCTTTCGTTTTATTTTTTTAAAATCCTTTTAATTCAAAACTGCACCTACAACCGTTGTTCAGTACTTTCGTGATAAATACAATGTTCATCTTCGTTATCCTTTGTCGTGACAAACTAGCTAGGACTAGACCCCTGAAGACCAGCACCCTTGTCGTTCCATATTTTCTCCTTTTCTAATTCTCGAATAATCTCGTAAGGTATTCTCTGTTTCTCTAAATCGTCTGTAAAATTATGTTTCTCTAATATGACACATGATAAAAGCACTTCTCTAGACAATCTAGGATTATGTTCCGTTTTATGACACATGACACATGATACGGCACACTTACCTTAATCACATCTTCCATGGAGTCACAGATCCGACAATAGGGCCCACGAATCTTATGCCCACCCGAGACCGACCTCTTGATCACATGTGGGAGAAAAGACCAACACCCTTGTCGTTAATTCTCGAAGAATCTCGTAATGTATTCTCTGTTTCTCTAAATCGTCTGTAAAATTATAAAAAAAAACAAACCAGTGGTTTCTGTAACCAATTGGGAACCACATATTTGCTTCAAGATTTACGTCTGATGTCCAAGTTTGATCACATTTGACTTCATCCGCGGCAGTCCAATGACTTTCTTTCCACGTGTCTGCACCGTGATCTTCATATTCTTGGTTCAATACCAACTCATCATTATTGATCTTCTTATTCTTGGTTCAATAATCCGTTCAATTTCGAGAAACGAAAGGGATTTCGAGCAGTTGGTTTAATAATCCGTTTAATATCAGCGTTGTTTATCGCCCTGTGTGAGCATTGGAAGCCCGACAAAGAGTCTTGCAATTACATCTTCATTCGAGACCGCATTATTAATTATAATGAAGCAATGAAGATTGAATATGCAAACCGCAACCGTTTTTTACTACGGAAACGGTGGCTATGGGAAATACAAACCCGACACGTCTTCTATGATGATTCGAAATATTCACGAACTACAATGGACTCAGACTCATAGTACTCACCCTCCCCTGAGGAAAACTTTTCCCGACGACTCAACCGGTCGTCATGATCAACTACTGCAGAGTGATCTTCGTGACATGAAGTTGAATCCAAATCTTCGATATCTTCCAAGATCAAATTTCTTCGTTTCCCATGATTATGAAACCTCGTTTCGTGAGGTGGTCTTCTTTCATGTTTCCCCGCGACATCAAAATACAGAGCTTCATCCTTATTTCTGTAATCGCACAAACAAGCATGCCTTGAACGAGTCTAGAACACTCGTAATCCTCAACCGGCTTTGAAACTGTCACACCCTGAATTTCCACGTGTATCACCGGTGGGCCCGGTGGGGGATTACCGTGACGTAGTTGGCAATAGTATAGTCAAACCACACAATATTTAAATGCACAGCGGAAGCAAAAGATATATATATTACAATCCGAATAAAAAGTAATATCCAAGTATTACAACGGAAAGTAAGGGATCCACAGGCGTATCTTAAAATATAAACATTGTTCTACAGACTTTAGACACCTAGAACTTGCAAGATTCCTTATTAACGTCCTGAGCAGCTTCCAGCCTATTACGTACTTGTACCTGTCACTTAGACTTTTGAAAATACGTCAGTTTTCACTGGTAAATACACTCAACTGACTCATTTGAAGAGAGTTTAGGAAAATTGATTTAGATGCACCAGGCACAAATTATTTTGACACTTTGATTAAGATGCACAGAGGCAAAATTAATCTTTTATAACTTGAGACAACCATATTTATAATCTTGTATACAGATTTACATGTTCGTTGTACGTTCATGGCCCGATATAGAAACCGAGTCAAGATTAACAGACCGCCACAAGTATAGGCCCACAAGAGAGTGAGATACCGTTATTACTTAAACAACTGTCAGGTGTATGCCTACACCCCGTGCTTAAGACGTGGCCATTTTATAATACAATGATGTCAAGGATATCCGGGACATGGTCATTAACCCCTAAAGGCTTTTATTTCAAACAATACAGATCAAACTGGGTTACCTCAATAATTTAATCACAATCCGATTAAATATTTAATACCCGACCAAGCGGTATTATTATACCGTATCCCAAGCCCCTATAGGGAAAATAAGTTAAGAGTATTTACCTGAGCTAGCTCCTGTCTTAAGTAGCAAGAATAATAACTCGGCCGTATTCACTTAAGTAAGCCTAGGTACAATTTACCGGAAGGCTCTAGTCTGGAATGATGGTATAAATAACCAATTAGAATGCTAACTGGTCTTTAATTAAGCCTAAGCTTAGACCAGTTAGTCTTAAAGAAATATACGGTTCAGACGCACGATTAGGCGAAGGCCGGATAGAATGTGATTTAAACGTGACAAGTTCAGAGACTTGTTTACTATGGGTATTCCATACACATTCTGGATTTTGAGACAAAACCATTAAGGTTTGACCCGTTTCGGCTAATTTATGTAAACTTGTTACACAAACCGAACCGTACGCGTAATAAGCGTGACGGGTTTTTGTGAGAGCCATATACAGGTTTCCTAAGTTAATTATGCCTCAAATATGTTGTGACATCAGTGAGATGTCTTTCATTATGCCCGAAATGAATTTAAACACAAACTATGCCCCGTAGGGGTATTTTGGTAATTTCACATAAGCCGAAAAGCTCAAAACTGAAGTCTGAGTTTATCAACTTTTGCTTACTGTTAAAATATTATAATTTGCCTCAAACATCAGTAGGTATCAACCCTTGTATGTTTAAAATGGTTTTAGTACATATTATGCGTAAAAAACGCTTAATAAGGCGGTTGGAAACCTTTTCCGGGTCCGATACTTAAAGCTGATATTTTTATTATTGCAGAAGGCTTAAAATAATTTATCTATCATGTGTGATCAGTAGCAAAAGGTTTGGAGTTGTTTAGATATGTAAAACTCATTTTATGGCCCGTAAGGGCAAAACCGACAAGTACCGGATTAAGCCTACGACTATGAGTTATGCTCAGCCTAAAATTAATTAAAAATCTTTAAAATTCCCAAAATAATATATTACATCAGTGGGTAGAGATTTGATATCAAAAAGTATGTTTAAGTAGGCTATACGCTAATTACGCCATTTTATTAACATAAAGCATTCATTTTGCGATGATGAGCATAACTCTTAATCTACAATTCAAACTGATGTCAAACTTTGCGTACACGTTTATATATCAGTAATTAAAGTTTCTACTCTTTTAAATTTCCAAAACATGTCTAAACGGGTCAGAACTGAAAGTCAAAGTGTAAGTCAAACTATGTGACTTTCGGTTCCGAACCGGGTCTAAACAGGAAATCGTCGGGTTGAACATGTTTAGACATGTTCTTACAGTTATTACCAAGTTATAACAATGATCCAACAGGTTGTATATGATCTATAATGTCAATCATGCATAAATGGCATTTTAGGCTTCCTGTTGACTTTTTAAATATAAGTTTGACCCGACTCTTGACCTAGTTAGAGTGGTGATCAGGGGGAACCCTCTTAAGGGTTTATTACCCACATAAATACCAACTTATAACTACTTTCGATTCGACTAATCACTGGACCATTTGTGATTAATCATAAAGTCAACCGTTAATTACGTCGGTTTGACTTTTAAGCTAAAACTAAGCTAAAACTCAATTAGGAAGGGTTAGGCAAACTTACAAGGGTCCTATGAATGACCAGGGATCACTTGGGAGAGGTCTTGTGCTCCAGAGATGCTCCAAAAATGAAGGTGAAGGTGTGAGCTCTATAGTTGTAACTAAGGCCTTATATAGTGGTTTAATCCACCATAGGAAGTTGACAAGTAAGTCTAGCACTGACCACAAGCTTCCAACATGTGTCTCTAGTGTCTAGGACTGTTTAGGGGTCGCCCACAATGCATTAATATCGAATAAGGGTCGGTTCTCCGCGTTTACAGGCTGCTGTGCACGTTTTCTGCTTCTGATGTCGTGACGCGGCCCGCATGAGTTTCAACTCATCCCTACGCGGGCCGCATGGCCCTTAAATATCAGATTTTTTCATTTTTGTTGTTTTGCAGCTTGTCCCTTGGCTTCACGAAAGGGCAACGAAGGTTATTTCTTGCATTTTGACCCCCTTATATTTACCCAAAAGGGCTTTAGGACTTATACCCACTTTGCCAAGCCCCTGGACACTTCCGGTTAACCCGAAAAGTCTTAACTTTCAATGTTTACGCTTTAACCCCTCGCACACGAATTTGATCATAACTTTCTCATACGATAACAAAACTTTATGAAATTTATATCGCGCATTCTAGTGAGCATAATTAACAGTTACAGAGCTTCGGGTTTGTTAAAAGGTCACTCAGAGGTATAACTTGAACATGTTGACACATTTAACCCCTGCAGTTTGTAATCTCTCACTTTTAGCTTCGCATGATCCATGATTTATTCGTTTGACGTTATAAACATCATGTAGGTTTATTATGAAGTATATTTATTCACTGTTGACATTTAGAACCCGTATAATCACATACTTTCCATGATTGTCAATTTTTAGTCCTTTCAGCACATTCTTTCACACGTTCAATTTATGACACGTGTCAACGCACTATTAGGTCTCAGCTCGTAAGCTATTTGATCTTGATACATTCGATTTCCTTCGAATGATTCTATATACTCGGAGCTTAACTAGCCCGATAACTTAACAATTTGGCACACCCTTCCTGTGTGATATCTCTTGTTGAACCTTATTCCTTAACATGAATTAATTCTTAAATTTTCTGCCGAATACTGGCATCTTACAGATGATTATGAATTTGCGTGATCTTATTGGTCGTTCCTAATACAACTTTCAGATCCTGATGATTGGACTTACCAATCTATTGTCCTATCAATGGACGTTTAATATTCCATCTATACAAGGTCTTCAAAGGAGCAGCCTTGATGCTTATATATCAACTATTATAGAAAGTTTATCTTAAGGTGAGAGGGTTATTCCAACCATTTCTTAGAACTATTCTTAAGGGATAGCTAATCCTTATAGCTAGTTGGATAACTCGACGATCCTGAGTAGCTGATGGGAATTCTAAATCATTGCCTAATTAGGGTTGCGGTAATAATGCATAAGCAAAATGAACCGTCTTTCGTAATTAACTGTATCGATTTCACAGAATATTAAATTAGGCTATATGAATCCCTTATCTTAAAATTTACTCAATCAGGTCTTTGGTTATTCCATAATTAGCGTGGAGTCCTTACCACATTCTAACCCTAGGCGGGATGTTAATCTTAACTCTACTTGCCTCTTGGGAGGTGAACAGGGTATTCAAGATACAAGGAGGTTACGGAGATTTTCCGAATCCCAGGCTCCAGTTCATCCATTCATTCTTGTGTCAAATGAGTGACTCATGTACGAGTCCACAAATTTAATCAAAGACACTTACTTGAAAAGAAAATTTTCCACTTTCTAGATATCCTGTTTGAATACTACTGGTTGACTTTGGTACCATGTGCTTATTTGAATATCCTTGTGGTCCCATGCATTAAACCCCCATACTGATCAGGCATGGAAGCAATCTATGGAACATATTAAGATACACGAATCCTCATATGGCGCTTTCGTCATACCATTTGGTATTCGAAATCCATGGAGACCAAAGGGATATGAATTTTATAGGATGTTGTACTTTATCTGGAGAGAGGGTACGTTAGGACATTATGATTGAAGATTTCCGACAGGAATAGAAGGAATGGTTCCTGTTAATTTTATACCCGTAGGTTTTACCTTATGCTTAATATATAGGGTTTTATGAAACGTTTTTAAAAACTTGCTATACTTATCGTTTATGAAAGATTTATTGGTATCCAATCCAAAATAAAGCTCTTAACATTTAATTTCTGATAAAAAGTTAGGGAAAGTACCTGAGACCATTATTTATGAACTAGCTCAGGTATTTAGGCGCTTTCATTCTTAGGCTTTTCTTCTTTAGCCGCATTTCCTTTGACATATTTAGGGCACGTGGTCTTGATGTGGCCCTTCTCATTACAGCTGAAGCAGACTGCATCCTCCATGTCCTCGCAGTCCAACGTTGTATGTTCCCCCGATTTGCAGATCCCACTTACACTTGGTTGTGATCGGGATTTTGGTTCGAACCTACACTTCCCATAATGGCACTTCTTGCAGGTCTTGCATACAGGTTTCTGGTTGGACTCTGTTTGTTCTTCTTCATAGAGTTCTGGGAGTTATTTTCCTCCCTTTTCCTTTTTAGTTCATCTTTTGCAATTGAGGTATGAACAAGATCCTCCTTATGAGTAAGGCAATGTGGTCCAAGATAAAATTGGGAGCGAGTAGCCTGGGGCTCCTTGAACTTTTTCATAGCTTTCTTCACAGCCTTTCCAACAGCTGTGTCTATCATAGTTTGAAGAACACCTTCGGAAATTCTAAGGCTCACAATCGTAGCATCATCGGCATGTGTCACATCATTTATAACACGATCGACGTCTATCTCATCTGAGTTTGCCATTTTCGATATTGGTCCCTGATACCAATAAAATAATTTCTTAGCTGCAATCCAACAACTGCTATTCTTTATCCTGATGGCCTTAACATATACTAACCATGGTATTTATAGACCATATAGGCTAGAGTGAATTGCAAGTTTTGTCCTTTATCTTTAGGCCATTTTGCAAGTTTTGTCCTTTATGTTTAAATTTTACGAGTTTTGTCCTTTATGTTTAAAAATCAAGCACGTTTTACCCTTTGGGCCTTAAAAATCAAGCACGTTTTGTCCTTTATGTTTAAAAATCAAGCACGTTTTGTCCTTTATGTTTAAAAAATCAAGCACGTTTTGTCCTTAAAAATCAAGCACGTTTTGCCCCAAAGGGTAAAACGTGCTTGATTTTCAAACATAAAGGACAAAACTCGTCAAATTTAAACATAAAGGACAAAACTTGCAAAATGGCCTAAAGATAAAGGACAAAACTTGCAATTCACTCTATAGGCTAATATAGTACTAACATTCTCAATGAATGTTATTTAATATATATTCATTATGTTTAGCCTAGGTCACGAAAGACCATCAATGGCATTTAAGGTTTAGGCCTAATTCATCATCTTTTTGACATGGGATCAAAACGTCACATCTGTCTTTATTATATTGATGAATTTTGGGATAGCTTGAAAGCTTGCCATAAGGATATCAGAAAAGAGTGATCCCTAATAGATACAAACATCAATCTAGGATTTGTTGGAGCGTTTTCTTAAGTATCAACGACAAATTTCCATCTCGTATTAAATGATCGGAGTCCTAAACAGGCGGAGACAACAGTTCTCAACAATTATGATTCATTATAGAATTATATGTGCCAGTAGTAATTAATTTCTGCATAACTGTTTGATAAGGAAGGTACCTGCTATATATTTATCATACTGCACTATCTCCTGGGCGTTCATCCTGAAGAGTCATGCGTTCGTTCTCTTGGCTTCCTCGGGCTTCTTCTGATTCCTAGGGCAGTTGGTCTTGATATGCCCCTTCTCGTTACAACCATAACAGGTTGCATCTTTTAGCTTCTTGCAATCCAGGGTTTTATGTTCCTGAGACTTGCAAATTCCACACGGTAGAGGCTGAGATTCAAATCTGCATTTCCCGAGGTGGTATTTCCTACAGGTTTCGCACTTGGTCTTCTCAACCGACTGCTGGCTGTCTCTTTTAAACCCGGAACTCTTCCTATCGGAGCGATGAGAATTCTCATCCTCCCTTTTTCTCTTTCCATCTTCAGAGGCCTTGGCAGCCATGTTTCTGACTACATCAAGTGTAAGAGATAGCGACAGGTCTGCTGCTGACCTGAACGTAGCAGGCCTTGAGGCCTTAACACTGGCCTTGATTTCTGGGGTTAAACCCCCAATGAAGCGAGCAATCCTCTTGGGTTCTGGTGTTACTAGGTAAGGGACCAGTCTGGACAGGGTATTGAAATTGGTAAGGTAAGCTTGACAATCTAAGTTTGTCATAACTAATGATAAGAAATCTGACTCGATCCTCTCCACCTCGTGTTGCGGGCAGTAGTTCTCCATAATGAGAGCAACAAACTGTTCCCATGACATGCTGTAAAGTGGGATCTTCCCAGCGGCTTGAATGAGAGCTTTCCACCATGCCAGTGCCTCTCCTTTGAACGATTGGGACACATACTTTACTACATCCCTTTCAGCGCAACCGCTGATGTCCACCACCGTGTCCATCTCATCCAACCAGGTCATACAATCTACTGCTCCCTTTTCCCCAGTGAAATCTCGGGGTTTACAGGAAACAAAGTACTTATAGGTACAAGACTTGGTATGTGGTTCATTATCGAACACTGGCTTCTTGGATGGAACACTGTGTCCATTTGATGAATGACGATCGTCATCCTCCTTTGGTCCTTCATTCTTAGAGGGCGGCTTGTTATGAGGCTCTAAATAAGTTTTAGGGACTGATTTAGAGTGGGGTATAGATGAGGCTGGACTATGTGTCTCACTATACTCCCTAAATCGCTCCTTTACAGCTTTAGATACTGCTGAATCAATCAATGTACGAAGCTCTCCTCTGGTTATATTAATCCTTTCATCATCGCGGTTCTCCAGAGGGTGACTGTTCTCTTCCTTTGACCTAGCCATGTAGTCTTATATGCTACATAAAATCAAACAAGGGCAAGGTTTATACGGAAACTCTTACAGTTTTATCGTCTTAAACGATTTATTAACCATGGTATTATAAACCATTTTGGTTAACTTGTTAGTTATATTTAATTATCATTTTCATTATAATTTATCCTAGTTATAAAACATCAAGGATATTCAGGTGGCGCAGAGGGCCTAGTCACAAGGACAAGTTTAATTTACAAGCCATGATTTCGGAGAATCGAGGCATTAAGGTTTGAATCAAAGTTCAATACCTTTTCTTGACAGGGAGTCATAAGCTACCACTGTCTTTAGTCTCGGAGGACGTTAGTCATAGCCCGTGGGCACTTCATCCATAAGGGATGATTACATAGATAAGGGGATTTAGAACAACCCTTTAAAAAATGACTTATGCGATTTTTATCGTATCACACTTTTTCGAGCATGTTAATATGCTTTCAGATATTTAACAAAATTTTGAATCTCTTAGATAGGTTCTACCATCTTGGCCATGTCTATAATGACATTTAGTCTAGGTTTTACTCTTTAGATTCTTTTTAATAATTAACGTAGAACAATCCTTAATTGGAATGTTAACGAGGATCTGAATCTAATTATGGAACTACCATCTTGGCCCTGCCTTACAATGACACATGAGCTAGGTCTTGTCCTTTTTTTGATTTTGCCATCTTATTATAATGGTAGATCTTATATAATATAGGAATGATATTTTAAACATATTCGTTCCTTTAAAAAAAATCCAAACAAGTATATGGTTGCTCTAAACGGGACTTCTTAAGAACATGACTTGCCCGTGCAAGGGCTAATCAGAAAAATAACAAGGAAGTAATGAAACTAATTGGAATTCGTCCTATGTTCTTGTCTAGACTCAAGAATGTGCAATTGCGTAACTGAGATTAAACATAAGGGCTAGTGTTTAATTCACTCAGTGTTGGCTCTGATACCAACCGGTCACACCCCGAATTTCCACGTGTATCACCGGTGGGCCCGGTGGGGGATTACCATGGCGTAGTTGGCAACAGTATAGTCAAACCACACAATATTTAAATGCACAGCGGAAGCAAAAGATATATATATTACAATCCGGATAAAAAGTAATATCCGAGTATTACAACGGAAAGTAAGGGATCCACAGGCGGATCTTAAAATATAAACACTGTTCTACAGACTTTAGACGCCTAGAACTTGCAAGATTCCTTATTAACGTCCTGAGCAGCTTCCAGCCTATTACGTACTTGTACCTGTCACTTAGACTTTTGAAAATACGTCAGTTTTCACTGGTAAATACACTCAACTGACTCATTTGAAGAGAGTTTAGGAAAATTGATTTAGATGCACCAGGCACAAATTATTTTGACACTTTGATTAAGATGCACAGAGGCAAAATTTAATCTTTTATAACTTGAGACAACCATATTTATAATCTTGTATACATATTTACATGTTCGTTGTACGTTCAGGGCCCGATATAGAAACCGAGTCAAGATTAACAGACACGCCACAAGTATAGGCCCACAAGAGAGTGAGATACCGTTATTACTTAAACAACTGTCAGGTGTATGCCTACACCCCGTGCTTAAGACGTGGCCATTTTATAATACAATGATGTCAAGGATATCCGGGACATGGTCATTAACCCCTAAAGGCTTTTATTTCAAACAATCCAGATCAAACCGAGTTACCTCAATAATTTAATCACAATCCGATTAAATATTTAATACCCGACAAGCGGTATTATTATACCGTATCCCAAGCCCCTATAGGGAAAATAAGTTAAGAGTATTTACCTGAGCTAGCTCCTGTCTTAAGTAGCAAGAATAATAACTCAGCCGTATTCAGTTAAGTAAGCTTAGGTACAATTTACCGGAAGGCTCTAGTCTGGAATGATGGTATAAATAACCAATTAGAATGCTAACGGGTCTTTAATTAAGCCTAAGCTTAGACCGGTTATGTGACACTCTAGGTTTTTCCGAACGAACACCTTGTAATATTTTTGTGTATACATATGATATTAAATGAAAACGTGATCTTTGTGCATGATATGTGTGATATGTATGTAATATATATATATATATATGAGAGCCGAGACCATGACTCGCAACCACTCGGTTGCGAGTGGGCCACTCGGTCTCGAGTGGGCCTCTTGAGCCGAAACCGTTTGGGCCGAAACCCCCAAGCCCAACCCGAGCTCCCTTGTATATAAACCCAACCTCCCCCTCATTCTTCATTCTTTAGTTACCAAACACATCCACACACTCCTTCTATTCTCTCTCACTAGAAACCTTCAACAACATCCCATCTCTTCCAACTTTCGGTTCAAGCTCAAGGATCTCGGACAAGAATCTCGGTCAAGACCATCATCATTCGGACACTCTACTTTCTCGGTTCCTTTTCCTTGTTTTCGGCTCCTCCTTCTCAACCGGTTAGTGTTGTTATTATGTGCATAGGATTTATGTGGGTTAAATGAACTAGAAATGCTTGGTTAGTAGTGTTATACATGATTTTTGGGTGATTTGTGAAGTTGGACTATGTGTGTTAAACCTTATGTATGAATACTTGCTAACATGCTTAAAGATGGCTAGATAATGGTAGTTTAAGAGTATTCATGGCTAACCATACTATGCTTCATTATTTCTTGCAAAATGTTGATGTTAAGCTTAAGATTTCGGATATATATTGTATGTTTCTTTATTCTTACATGTTGATCTTGATGAAATATGTGATTTTCGGTCCAAAATGTATGGCTATGTTGACATGAAAACCCTAGAAAAACTATGAACTTGTGATGAACTTGTTTGAATATGGTTTGAAGATTTCAAAAATGGCAAAGTTTGATTCATTTTTATTAATGGGCAGATTAGGAAAAATGTTAGTAAAACCTTATTGGCTATTACTTGATTTGGGCCTGATTACATAGTACAATGTGGACTGATGTATCTGAATCTACACGTGAACATGAAAGAGACAGCATTACGACTCGCAACCGCACCGTTGCGACTCGCAACCATAGTGTGACAACTCGAAACCACACGATTGCGACTCGAGACTACGACGGTTGCGACTCGCAACCACAACATGACAACTCGAGATCACACGGTTGCGACTCGCAACCACAGCGTGACAAACCGAGACCTCCTGGCTGCGACTCGAGACCATCTGGTTGCGACTGGGCTGTCCACTTTGGTTATTGGGCCATAGTATGCTTGATATGGGCTACCTGTTGACTGATCTGCGTGTTACTGTTTGACTACTTAAATGCTAGGGCCGGCCCAATAACCCACTGTCTATATTTTTATGCATGCAACGTGATAGTTATGTGTAGATTTTACGTGATTGCTTGTACACCAAACCTGACCTATACCGGTAACCATGTTAGGACGTGGTGACCAACGTGTTTGACAAGTAACCCAATCTGCCGAGCAACCCAAGGTGAGTTCACACACTAAAAGCATGCGTCCCGCGGAGGGACACGAACAAACTACCAACTTTGGGAAAAATACTTTTGACCCATTACTCCGGGGGAAAACAGAATGGGTAATTACTATCTCCGGGGGAGATACGTTTGGATACTATTTATAAATCACAACTAGCCATGCTAAACGAAACTCTATCACCTTAAGTCCCTGCTTACAGTACCGATTAATCGCCGGGGGCGAACGGGTTATTAGTTGATAGCGCTATTAGGTTTGACAACCTCACACCGTGACCGGGGGAGATCGGGCATGAACTAGTAGACCTTGCAACACGGTCAATGACGATAGACATTGACTCGGGGCACGAATATATATATTCCGTCAACAGTTTCGGTATCTACAGTTTAGTGAGCTTACAGATGGGGTAGCTCCCCACAACGTGATTATAAATGCTTTATCTAAACAACTTAAGTTTTTGGTAAACTAAAACCGGACATCTAGTGAACTCACTCAGCATTATTGTTGACCCCTTACTGCATGCTTTGCAGGTAACCCGTGACTCAGGAGCTGCTGCTTGGGGATGTGTAGTGTTCGTCAAAACCCGTGTGTTGGGTTTAATTATCTTGAACTAAAAACTATCTTTAAAACTACTTTGGTTTATGCTTCCGCTGTATTGTTAAACTAATCATCAAACTTAAACTGCTATGTTGCTAACTATTTTGGATAGTAAGTATTTCTACTATTAAATCAATGCTCAGTATGATTAGTGGCTGGATCCTGGTCAGTCACGCCCTCAAAGCGGGTGTTATCCGCAGGTGGATTTTGGGGGTGTGACAGATTGGTATCAGAGCCATTGGTTATAGTGAACTTGGTTTTAAAAAGGGGAAAATCTTTTTGGGAAAAACCAGACTATAACCTGTGACTCGCGACGACACTACACTCCAAGTGCAAGGCTCAACACATTGACCTCACAGCTCGGACTAGTGTTTACTTGTTTGCTTGCCTTATGTTCCTTTTTTACTATACGTACTAGTGTGCCTAATTAGATAGATACACCCCTCTCTTCTATCTCCTTCTCGCTACATTACAACATCACACTCATACTGTGTTTTCTGGTTATGAAGACAATGAGTGGACGCGGAAGAGGAAACATCAACATGACTCAGGCCCAATTCACTAACCTGCTTAACACGGTGGCTGCAGCTTTCGCAGCTCACCCTGGAGGTAAACTCGTTACCCTAGGATGTTTAGATCCTACCGCCACATCGCCTTTTATCCCTAAATTTGTACGCTTCGCTTCTCACGAACAGGTCAGCATGCACCTGCGCAACCACCCGTGTGTACTTTCAAAACTTTCATGGATTGCAAGCCTCTCCCTTTCAACGGCACTGAGGGTGCCATAGGTCTTCTGCACTGGATTGAGAAAGTTGAAGCTGTCTTTGCTATCTGTGAGTGTCCCCCTGCGAATTGGGTGAAGTTTGCTACTGCTACGCTTGAAGGAAACGCGCTTTCTTGGTGGAAGGCGCAAATTCAGATGTTTGGGTTAGAAACTGCTAATGCTACTGCGTGGGAGGATTTCAAGGACATGATTAAGGAGGAATACTGTCACCGGGATGACATCCACAAACTTGAGAACGAGTACTACGAGCTTAAGATGGTTGGGTCAGAGATTGAAACCTACACCAAGCTGTCAAATGACTATGCTGCTCTTTGCCCAAACATGTCTCGACCTATGTATCGAAGAATCGAATTGTACGTCAAGGGTTTGGCTCCAGAAATTCGAAGCCATGTAACTTCAGCCAACCTCACTGCCATTCAGCCAATCGTTCGACTTGCTCACAAACTCACTGATCAGGCCGTGGAAGAGGGCAGGTTGCCCAAAAGGATCGTTGCTACTGTCGGGAGTTCTAGTGACAACAAGCGTAAGTGGGAAGGAAGTCAAGGCAAGGATGCTAACCCCACTCAGGCCCCAGCTCAGCAAAGGAAAACTGAAAACAACAAGGGCACTCAACAACAGGGTGGCTATCGCGGTAACCACCCCAAGTGCAACAAGTGCAATCGACATCACAGTGGGCCTTGTAGGAAAAGTCAGTGTCAGCGGTGTAACAAAATGGGGCATGAGGCCAAGGACTGTAGGAGTCCACGTCCCGTGGGGCAGAACCAGCAGCAACAACATCACGGGAATGCCAAGGGTTGTTTCCAGTGTGGAGCTGAGGGGCACTTTAAGAAGAATTGCCCTGAACTGAACCAGAACCGCAACAACAATCAGGGAGCTGGAAACAACGATCAGAATAACAATGCTGGGAATGGTGCTAGAGGAAGGGCTTTTGTGATTGGAGCTGGAGAAGCGAGGAATGACCCCAATGTCGTGGCGGGTAAGTTCCTACTCGATGATCGTTATGTTTCTGTATTATTTGATTCTGGAGCCGATGCTAGTTATGTGTCCCTACGTATTAGTAAGAAGCTTAAGCGTCCGCTTTCGTTATTAAGTTCTCCCCATATCGTCGAGTTAGCTAACGGTAGAAACATCGAGGCCTCACATGTTGTCAAAGGCTGCAAGCTAGAATTGTCTGGTCAGACATTTAGTATCGATCTTTTCCCTGTTACACTTGGAAGCTTCGACGTCGTTATTGGTATGGATTGGTTATCCAAGCACCGCGCAGAGATCCTCTGTCAAGAGAAAGCAGTTCGTATTCCCCGCCATTCTGGCAAACCCCTCATTGTACAAGGTGGCAAAGGCGGAGAAATCTCCGGCGTTATCTCGTTCTTGAAGGCCCAGAAGTGTTTACGAAAAGGGCACACCGCTATCTTAGCACTTGTCACCCACACGCAGGAAAAGGAAAAGAGGATTGAAGATTTTCCAGTGGTGCGTGACTACCCCGAGGTATTTCCTGAGGAACTACCTGGACTCCCTCCCCACCGTCAGGTTGAATTCCAAATCGAGCTAGCTCCCGGAGCAGCGCCTATAGCTCGTGCGCCTTATCGACTAGCCCCCGCAGAATTGAAGGAACTCTCTACTCAACTACAGGAACTTTTGGATAAAGGGTTTATCCGCCCTAGTTCATCACCCTGGGGAGCACCGGTACTCTTTGTTAAGAAGAAGGATGGCACGTTCCGAATGTGCATTGACTATCGTGAGCTGAACAAAGTTACCATCAAGAATCGTTACCCTCTCCCGCGAATCGACGACCTATTCGATCAGCTGCAAGGATCGAGCTACTACTCTAAGATTGACCTGCGATCAGGTTATCATCAGCTAAGGGTCCGTAATGAAGACATCTCCAAAACTGCATTCAGAACTCGTTATGGTCATTATGAATTCCTCGTTATGCCCTTTGGAATGACCAACGCGCCTGCGGTATTCATGGATCTCATGAACCGAGTGTGCAAACCCTACCTCGACAAGTTTGTGATCGTGTTTATAGACGACATCTTGATCTACTCGAAAAGTCAAGAAGAGCATGAACAGCACCTACGCCTCATCCTCGAACTCCTTCGCAATGAGCAACTGTATGCCAAGTTCTCGAAATGCGACTTCTGGCTTCGAGAAGTCCATTTCCTTGGGCACGTGGTTAACAAGGATGGAATTCACGTCGACCCTGCAAAGATTGACTCTATAAAGAATTGGCCTACCCCTAAGACTCCGACCGAAGTCCGCCAATTCTTGGGACTAGCAGGGTACTATCGAAGATTTATCATGGGATTCTCCAAGATCGCTCAGCCTCTCACGGCTCTTACTCAGAAGGGTATGGTTTATAAATGGGGTGAAGCTCAGGAAACCGCATTTCAGAAACTAAAGGATAACCTTTGTAGCGCTCCTATTCTCTCGTTACCTGAAGGAACAGACGACTTTGTGGTCTACTGTGATGCATCCATCCATGGGCTCGGTTGTGTGTTAATGCAACGCGACAAAGTTATTGCTTACGCCTCTCGACAACTTAAGACGCACGAAAGGAACTACACTACGCATGACTTAGAACTGGGAGCAGTGATCTTTGCGCTTAAGATATGGAGACATTACCTGTACGGTACCAAGTGCACCATTTACACCGATCACAGGAGTCTCGAGCATATCTTTAAGCAAAAGGAATTAAACATGCGACAACGTCGATGGGTCGAACTCCTGAATGATTATGAATGCGCCATCAAGTACCATCCGGGCAAGGCCAATGTCGTGGCAGACGCCCTCAGCCGAAAAGACACTACGCCCAAGCGCGTGCGAGCGTTACAACTTACTATCCAGTCTAATCTCCCTACCCAGATTCGAAATGCTCAGATTGAAGCTCTGAAACCGGAAAACATCAGGGCTGAGTCCCTGCGAGGATCGAGACAACGACTAGAGCAAAAAGAAGACGACGCCTACTATGTGGCAGGGCGCATTTAGGTCCCACTTTACGGAGATCTACGAGAACTGGTGATGGACGAAGCCCATAAGTCCCGTTATTCAGTACATCCTGGTTCAGATAAGATGTACCACGACTTAAGGACCACTTACTGGTGGCCTGGCATGAAAGCCCACATAGCAGCATATGTTAGCAAATGTTTGACCTGCGCAAGAGTCAAGACTGAGTATCAGAAACCAGCAGGCCTACTCCAGCAACCCGAAATCCCGAAATGGAAATGGGAGCAGATTTCCATGGATTTTGTTACAGGGCTACCTAGATCCCAATGCGGGAATGACACTATTTGGGTGATAGTAGATCGATTGACTAAGTCTGCACACTTTCTGGCCATTAAGGAAACAGACAAGTTTTCTACCTTAGCAGAAATCTATTTAAAGGAAGTAGTCTCCAGGCACGGGGTGCCAACTTCTATTATTTCCGACCGAGACGCTCGTTTTACTTCCGAGTTGTGGCAAGCTATGCACAAATCCTTTGGCTCCCGTTTGGACATGAGCACCGCTTACCACCCACAAACGGATGGGCAGTCTGAACGCACCATCCAAACCCTGGAAGACATGCTTAGAGCATGTGTGATCGATTTTGGCAAGAACTGGGAGAAGCATCTACCGCTGGTGGAATTCTCCTACAATAACAGCTACCACACTAGCATCCAGGCGGCACCTTTTGAGGCATTGTATGGTCGTAAATGCCGATCACCTCTCTGCTGGGCGGAAGTCGGTGATAGTCAGCTCACAGGCCCAGAACTGGTGGTAGATACCACGGAGAAAATTGCCCAGATCAGGCAACGCATGGTGGCAGCTCGTGATCGTCAGAAAAGCTACGCTGATAAGCGTAGGAAACCGTTAGAATTCCAGGTCGGGGACCGGGTTCTACTTAAAGTCTCACCCTGGAAGGGTGTGGTTCGTTTCGGTAAACGAGGCAAGCTGAATCCACGATATGTTGGACCATTCGAAATTACCGAGAAAATCGGTAAGGTGGCTTATAGATTGAACCTGCCTGCAGAGCTGAGTGCAGTGCACAATGTCTTTCACGTGTCTAATCTGAAGAAGTGCCTGTCAGATGAAACACTCATAATTCCTTTCAAGGAACTCACTATTGATGAACAACTACACTTTACTGAGGAACCGATTGAGATCACGGATCGAGAGATCAAAACCCTCAAACGTAGCCAGATACCTCTCGTGCGAGTTCGTTGGAACTCACGGCGTGGCCCAGAGTTTACCTGGGAGCGAGAAGACCAGATGAAGTCTAAGTATCCCCAGTTGTTCCCAAACGAAACCCCCAGCACTGAAGCTACAACTGAATTTCGGGACGAAATTCCAAACTAACGGGGGGATGATGTGACACCCCGTTGAAACACACTAGCTTGGCAGTGGCTGCCTTAACTTTCGGGACGAAAGTTCTTAAAACTTGGGGATAATGTGACACTCTAGGTTTTTCCGAACGAACACCTTGTAATATTTTTGTGTATACATATGATATTAAATGAAAACGTGATCTTTGTGCATGATATGTGTGATATGTATGTAATATATATATATATATGAGAGCCGAGACCATGACTCGCAACCACTCGGTTGCGAGTGGGCCACTCGGTCTCGAGTGGGCCTCTTGAGCCGAAACCGTTTGGGCCGAAACCCCCAAGCCCAACCCGAGCTCCCTTGTATATAAACCCAACCTCCCCCTCATTCTTCATTCTTTAGTTACCAAACACATCCACACACTCCTTCTATTCTCTCTCACTAGAAACCTTCAACAACATCCCATCTCTTCCAACTTTCGGTTCAAGCTCAAGGATCTCGGACAAGAATCTCGGTCAAGACCATCATCATTCGGACACTCTACTTTCTCGGTTCCTTTTCCTTGTTTTCGGCTCCTCCTTCTCAACCGGTTAGTGTTGTTATTATGTGCATAGGATTTATGTGGGTTAAATGAACTAGAAATGCTTGGTTAGTAGTGTTATACATGATTTTTGGGTGATTTGTGAAGTTGGACTATGTGTGTTAAACCTTATGTATGAATACTTGCTAACATGCTTAAAGATGGCTAGATAATGGTAGTTTAAGAGTATTCATGGCTAACCATACTATGCTTCATTATTTCTTGCAAAATGTTGATGTTAAGCTTAAGATTTCGGATATATATTGTATGTTTCTTTATTCTTACATGTTGATCTTGATGAAATATGTGATTTTCGGTCCAAAATGTATGGCTATGTTGACATGAAAACCCTAGAAAAACTATGAACTTGTGATGAACTTGTTTGAATATGGTTTGAAGATTTCAAAAATGGCAAAGTTTGATTCATTTTTATTAATGGGCAGATTAGGAAAAATGTTAGTAAAACCTTATTGGCTATTACTTGATTTGGGCCTGATTACATAGTACAATGTGGACTGATGTATCTGAATCTACACGTGAACATGAAAGAGACAGCATTACGACTCGCAACCGCACCGTTGCGACTCGCAACCATAGTGTGACAACTCGAAACCACACGATTGCGACTCGAGACTACGACGGTTGCGACTCGCAACCACAACATGACAACTCGAGATCACACGGTTGCGACTCGCAACCACAGCGTGACAAACCGAGACCTCCTGGCTGCGACTCGAGACCATCTGGTTGCGACTGGGCTGTCCACTTTGGTTATTGGGCCATAGTATGCTTGATATGGGCTACCTGTTGACTGATCTGCGTGTTACTGTTTGACTACTTAAATGCTAGGGCCGGCCCAATAACCCACTGTCTATATTTTTATGCATGCAACGTGATAGTTATGTGTAGATTTTACGTGATTGCTTGTACACCAAACCTGACCTATACCGGTAACCATGTTAGGACGTGGTGACCAACGTGTTTGACAAGTAACCCAATCTGCCGAGCAACCCAAGGTGAGTTCACACACTAAAAGCATGCGTCCCGCGGAGGGACACGAACAAACTACCAACTTTGGGAAAAATACTTTTGACCCATTACTCCGGGGGAAAACAGAATGGGTAATTACTATCTCCGGGGGAGATACGTTTGGATACTATTTATAAATCACAACTAGCCATGCTAAACGAAACTCTATCACCTTAAGTCCCTGCTTACAGTACCGATTAATCGCCGGGGGCGAACGGGTTATTAGTTGATAGCGCTATTAGGTTTGACAACCTCACACCGTGACCGGGGGAGATCGGGCATGAACTAGTAGACCTTGCAACACGGTCAATGACGATAGACATTGACTCGGGGCACGAATATATATATTCCGTCAACAGTTTCGGTATCTACAGTTTAGTGAGCTTACAGATGGGGTAGCTCCCCACAACGTGATTATAAATGCTTTATCTAAACAACTTAAGTTTTTGGTAAACTAAAACCGGACATCTAGTGAACTCACTCAGCATTATTGTTGACCCCTTACTGCATGCTTTGCAGGTAACCCGTGACTCAGGAGCTGCTGCTTGGGGATGTGTAGTGTTCGTCAAAACCCGTGTGTTGGGTTTAATTATCTTGAACTAAAAACTATCTTTAAAACTACTTTGGTTTATGCTTCCGCTGTATTGTTAAACTAATCATCAAACTTAAACTGCTATGTTGCTAACTATTTTGGATAGTAAGTATTTCTACTATTAAATCAATGCTCAGTATGATTAGTGGCTGGATCCTGGTCAGTCACGCCCTCAAAGCGGGTGTTATCCGCAGGTGGATTTTGGGGGTGTGACAGGTTAGTCTTAAAGAAATATACGGTTCAGACGCATGATTAGTCGAAGGCCGGATAGAATGTGATTTAAACGTGACAAGTTCAGAGACTTGTTTACTATGGGTATTCCATACACATTCTGGATTTTGAGACAAAACCATTAAGGTTTGACCCATTTCGGCTAATTTATGTAAACTTGTTACACAAACCGAACCGTACGCGTAATAAGCGTGACGGGTTTTTGTGAGAGCCATATACAGGTTTCCTAAGTTAATTATGCCTCAAATATGTTGTGACATCAGTGAGATGTCTTTCATTATGCCCGAAATGAATTTAAACACAAACCATGCCCCGTAGGGGTATTTTGGTAATTTCACATTAGCCGAAAAGCTCAAAACTGAAGTCTGAGTTTATCAACTTTTGCTTACTGTTAAAATATTATAATTTGCCTCAAACATCAGTAGGTATCAACCCTTGTATGTTTAAAATGGTTTTAGTACATACTATGCGTAAAAAACGCTTAATAAGGCGGTTGGAAACCTTTTCCGGGTCCGATACTTAAAGCTGATATTTTTATTATTCCAGAAGGCTTAAAATAATTTATCTATCATGTGTGATCAGTAGCAAAAGGTTTGGAGTTGTTTAGATATGTAAAACTCATTTTATGGCCCGTAAGGGCAAAACCGACAAGTACCGGATTAAGCCTACGACTATGAGTTATGCTCAGCCTAAAATTAATTAAAAATCTTTAAAATTCCCAAAATAATATATTACATCAGTGGGTAGAGATTTGATATCAAAAAGTATGTTTAAGTAGGCTATACGCTAATTACGCCATTTTATTAACATAAAGCATTCATTTTGCGATGATGAGCATAACTCTTAATCTACAATTCAAACTGATGTCAAACTTTGCGTACACGTTTATATATCAGTAATTAAAGTTTCTACTCTTTTACATTTCCAAAAATCACGTTTTAAGGCAATAAGGGCATAATGGTCAACATATGGGCAATTAACGGAAACATGCATATTAATTGGATAACTAATGCACCAAGGTGTATAATCACATAGGGTAGTACTAACATGTAACCTAGTCCAATTAAAGCTCTGAGGCATTTCCAAAACATGTCTAAACGGGTCAGAACTGAAAGTCAAAGTGTAAGTCAAACTATGTGACTTTCGGTTCCGAACCGGGTCTAAACAGGAAATCGTCGGGTTGAACATGTTTAGACATGTTCTTACAGTTATTACCAAGTTATAACAATGATCCAACAGGTTGTATATGATCTATAATGTCAATCATGCATAAATGGCATTTTAGGCTTCCTGTTGACTTTTTAAATATAAGTTTGACCCGACTCTTGACCTAGTTAGAGTGGTGATCAGGGGGAACCCTCTTAAGGGTTTATTACCCACATAAATACCAACTTATAACTACTTTTGATTCGACTAATCACTGAACCATTTGTGATTAATCGTAAAGTCAACCGTTAATTATGACGGTTTGACTTTTAAGCTAAAACTAAGCTAAAACTCAATTAGGAAGGGTTAGGCAAACTTACAACGGTCCTATGAACGACCAGGGATCACTTGGGAGAGGTCTTGTGCTCCAGAGATGCTCCAAAAATGCAGGTGAAGGTGTGAGCTCTATAGTTGTAACTAAGGCCTTATATAGTGGTTTAATCCACCATAGGAAGTTGACAAGTAAGTCTAGCACTGACCACAAGCTTCCAACATGTGTCTCTAGTGTCTAGGACTGTTTAGGGGTCGCCCACAATGCATTAATATCGAATAAGGGTCGGTTCTCCGCGTTTACAGGCTGCTGTGCACGTTTTCTGCTTCTGATGTCGTGACGCGGCCCGCATGAGTTTTAACTCATCCCTACGCGGGCCGCATGGCCCTTAAATATCATATTTTTTCATTTTTGTTGTTTTGCAGCTTGTCCCTTGGCTTCACGAAAGGGCAACCAAGGTTATTTCTTGCATTTTGACCCCCTTATATTTACCCAAAAGGGCTTTAGGACTTATACCCACTTTGCCAAGCCCCTGGACACTTCCGGTTAACCCGAAAAGTCTTAACTTTCAATGTTTACGCTTTAACCCCTCGCACACGAATTTGATCATAACTTTCTCATACGATAACGAAACTTTATGAAATTTATATCGCGCATTCTTGTGATCATAATTACCAGTTACAGAGCTTCGGGTTTGTCAAAAGGTCACTCAGAGGTATAACTTGAACATGTTGACACATTTAACCCCTGCAGTTTGTAATCTCTCACTTTTAGCTTCGCATGATCCATGATTTATTTGTTTGACGTTATAAACATCATGTAGGTTTATTATGAAGTATATTTATTCACTGTTGACATTTAGAACCCGTATAATCACATACTTTCCATGATTGTCAATTTTTAGTCCTTTCAGCACATTCTTTCACACGTTCAATTTATGACACGTGTCAACGCACTATAGGACGTGAATTTTCGAGGTGTTACATCCTCACCCCCTTAAAAGAAATCTCGACCTCGAGATTTGTTAAGGTAAGGGAAGTATCTTCTACCTTATATTGGGCTTAATCTTCCCCAGTACCTTTGAGCCTCTAAGGAACTACAATTGACCTTAATAATAGGCACATGCATCTTTTTGGAGCTTCTAATCTTGTCGATCCTTAATCAAAACAGGTTGCTCATACAATCATAGTCCTGCATATCATTATGTGATAGCGCTTTTCGATTTACTGGTGACACGTCGCTAAATCATTAGTGGGGATCACATCGTGCGTTCCACCAAGCCCTTAATTAGGTCTCAGCTCGTAAGCTATTTGATCTTGATACATTCGATTTCCTTCGAATGATTCTATATACTCGGAGCTTAACTAGCCCGATAACTTAACAATTTGGCACACCCTTCGTGTGTGATATCTCTTGTTGAACCTTATTCCTTAACATGAATTAATTCTTAAATTTTCTGCCGAATACTGGCATCTTACAGATGATTATGAATTTGCGTGATCTTATTGGTCGTTCCTAATACAACTTTCAGATCCTGATGATTGGACTTACCAATCTATTGTCCTATCAATGGACGTTTAATATTCCATCTATACAAGGTCTTCAAAGGAGCAGCCTTGATGCTTATATATCAACTATTATAGAAAGTTTATCTTAAGGTGAGAGGGTTATTCCAACCATTTCTTAGAACTATTCTTAAGGGATAGCTAATCCTTATAGCTAGTTGGATAACTCGACGATCCTGAGTAGCTGATGGGAATTCTAAATCATTGCCTAATTAGGGTTGCGGTAATAATGCATAAGCAAAATGAACCGTCTTTCGTAATTAACTGTATCGAATTCACAGAATATTAAATTAGGCTATATGAATCCCTTATCTTAAAATTTACTCAATCAGGTCTTTGGTTATTCCATAATTAGCGTGGAGTCCTTACCACATTCTAACCCTAGGCGGGATGTTAATCTTAACTCTACTTGCCTCTTGGGAGGTGAACAGGGTATTCAAGATACAAGGAGGTTACGGAGATTTTCCGAATCCCAGGCTCCAGTTCATCCATTCATTCTTGTGTCAAATGAGTGACTCATGTACGAGTCCACAAATTTAATCAAAGACACTTACTTGAAAAGAAAATTTTCCACTTTCTAGATATCCTCTTTGAATACTACTGGTTGACTTTGTTACCATGTGCTTATTTGAATATCCTTGTGGTCCCATGCATTAAACCCCCATACTGATCAGGCATGGAAGCAATCTATGGAACATATTAAGATACACGAATCCTCATATGGCGCTTTCGTCATACCATTTGGTATTCGAAATCCATGGAGACCAAAGGGATATGAATTTTATAGGATGTTGTACTTTATCTGGAGAGAGGGTACGTTAGGACATTATGATTGAAGATTTCCGACAGGAATAGAAGGAATGGTTCCTGTTAATTTTCTACCCGTAGGTTTTACCTTATGCTTAATATATAGGGTTTTATGAAACGTTTTTAAAAACTTGCTATACTTATCGTTTATGAAAGATTTATTGGTATCCAATCCAAAATAAAGCTCTTAACATTTAATTTCTGATAAAAAGTTAGGGAAAGTACCTAAGGCCATTATTTATGAACTAGCTCAGGTATTTAGGCGCTTTCATTCTTAGGCTTTTCTTCTTTAGCCGCATTTCCTTTGACATATTTAGGGCACGTGGTCTTGATGTGGCCCTTCTCATTACAGCCGAAGCAGACTGCATCCTCTATGTCCTCGCAGTCCAACGTTGTATGTTCCCCTGATTTGCAGATCCCACATACACTTGGTTGTGATCGGGATTTTGGTTCGAACCTACACTTCCCATAATGGCACTTCTTGCAGGTCTTGCATACAGGTTTCTGGTTGGACTTCTGTTTGTTCTTCTTCATAGAGTTCTGGGAGTTATTTTCCTCCCTTTTCCTTTTTAGTTCATCTTTTGCAATTGACGTATGAACAAGATCCTCCTTATGAGTAAGGCAATGTGGTCCAAGATAAAATTGGGAGCGAGTAGCCTGGGGCTCCTTGAACTTTTTCATAGCTTTCTTCACAGCCTTTCCAACAGCTGCGTCTATCATAGTTTGAAGAACACCTTCGGAAATTCTAAGGCTCACAATCGTAGCATCATCGGCATGTGTCACATCATTTATAACACGATCGACGTCTGTCTCATCTGAGTTTGCCATTTTCGATATTGGTCCCTGACACCAATAAAATAATTTCTTAGCTGCAATCCAACAACTGCTATTCTTTATCCTGATGGCCTTAACATATACTAACCATGGTATTTATAGACCATATAGGCTAATATAGTACTAACATTCTCAATGAATGTTATTTAATATATATTCATTATGTTTAGCCTAGGTCACGAAAGACCATCAATGGCATTTAAGGTTTAGGCCTAATTCATCATCTTTTTGACAGGGGATCAAAACGTCACATCTGTCTTTATTATATTGATGAATTTTGGGATAGCTTGAAAGCTTGCCATAAGGATATCAGAAAAGAGTGATTCCTAATAGATACAAACATCAATCTAGGATTTGTTGGAGCGTTTTCTTAAGTATCAACGACAAATTTCCATCTCGTATTAAATGATCGGAGTCCTAAACAGGCGGAGACAACAGTTCTCAACAATTATGATTCATTATAGAATTATATGTGCCAGTAGTAACTAATTTCTGCATAACTGTTTGATAAGGAAGGTACCTGCTATATATTTATCATACTGCACTATCTCCTGGGCGTTCATCCTGAAGACTCATGCGTTCGTTCTCTTGGCTTCCTCGGGCTTCTTCTGATTCCTAGGGCAGTTGGTCTTGATATGCCCCTTCTCGTTACAACCATAACAGGTTGCATCTTTTAGCTTCTTGCAATCCAGGGTTTTATGTTCCTGAGACTTGCAAATTCCACACGGTAGAGGCTGAGATTCAAATCTGCATTTCCCGAGGTGGTATTTCCTACAGGTTTCGCACTTGGTCTTCTCAACCGACTGCTGGCTGTCTCTTTTAAACCCGGAACTCTTCCTATCGGAGCGATGAGAATTCTCATCCTCCCTTTTTCTCTTTCCATCTTCAGAGGCCTTGGCAGCCATGTTTCTGACTACATCAAGTGTAAGAGATAGCGACAGGTCTGCTGCTGACCTGAACGTAGCAGGCCTTGAGGCCTTAACACTGGCCTTGATTTCTGGGGTTAAACCCCCAATGAAGCGAGCAATCCTCTTGGGTTCTGGTGTTACTAGGTAAGGGACCAGTCTGGACAGGGTATTGAAATTGGTAAGGTAAGCTTGACAATCTAAGTTTGTCATAACTAATGATAAGAAATCTGACTCGATCCTCTCCACCTCGTGTTGCGGGCAGTAGTTCTCCATAATGAGAGCAACAAACTGTTCCCATGACATGCTGTAAAGTGGGATCTTCCCAGCGGCTTGAATGAGAGCTTTCCACCATGCCAGTGCCTCTCCTTTGAACGATTGGGACACATACTTTACTACATCCCTTTCAGCGCAACCGCTGATGTCCACCACCGTGTCCATCTCATCCAACCAGGTCATACAATCTACTGCTCCCTTTTCCCCAGTGAAATCTCGGGGTTTACAGGAAACAAAGTACTTATAGGTACAAGACTTGGTACGTGGTTCATTATCGAACACTGGCTTCTTGGATAGAACACTGTGTCCATTTGATGAATGACGATCGTCATCCTCCTTTGGTCCTTCATTCTTAGAGGGCGGCTTGTTATGAGGCTCTAAATAAGTTTTAGGGACTGATTTAGAGTGGGGTACAGATGAGGCTGGACTATGTGTCTCACTATACTCTCTAAATCGCTCCTTTACAGCTTTGGATACTGCTGAATCAATCAATGTACGAAGCTCTCCTCTGGTTATATTAATCCTTTCATCATCGCGGTTCTCCAGACGGTGACTGTTCTCTTCCTTTGACCTAGCCATGTAGTCTTATATGCTACATAAAATCAAACAAGGGCAAGGTTTATACGGAAACTCTTACAGTTTTATCGTCTTAAACGATTTATTAACCATGGTATTATAAACCATTTTGGTTAACTTGTTAGTTATATTTAATTATCATTTTCATTATAATTTATCCTAGTTATAAAACATCAAGGATATTCAGGTGGCGCAGAGGGCCTAGTCACAAGGACAAGTTTAATTTACAAGCCATGATTTCGGAAAATCGAGGCATTAAGGTTTGAATCAAAGTTCAATACCTTTTCTTGACAGGGAGTCATAAGCTACCACTGTCTTTAGTCTCAGAGGACGTTAGTCATAGCCCGTGGGCACTTCATCCATAAGGGATGTGTAACACCCCAAAACCGGGTTTGGTAAATTAAAACCCGGTTGGTAAAAAAGAAAAGAGTTTTAATTCCTCACATAATCAAATTGAGAGGGAAATTCAGCTCGGATCTAATGCATGTACACGAATTCATGATCATCTAGCCCTATAAATCACTTGGTAAGTTGTAATTTTTGATTTGGTAATTTCGTATGAAGTGGGTATGATGGAGTCACGAATTAGTATGAATTGGGTCTGAATATATGTTATAAGCATCATATAGAACACGAATTATACAAGATTTTGATGTCATTTGATGCTTTGACATTAAACCCACTTGTAGTGGTAAGGATGGTGATATGAATGAATTATCCATGTTCAATTCTTGTGTAATTTTGATGTACGATGTGGTATATGATGAATTCTTGTTAGATAAATTGAGCATGATATGAGTTACTTGACGTTTAGTGGTGTTGATGAATGAAATCATGAAGTTGGAAGTGAGGCATGAAATACTTGTACATTATGCTTAGATAGTGGTATGCACACCAAGTGTTTGATGAAATGTCTAGGTGAGATTTCTAGATGAGATTGAATGCATGTAATGGATGAAAATGTATAATATTTGGATGTCATGTAATTGGTTATAATTGAACATGAGAAATATATTTTAGATGAAATACATGTATGATTTTTGGTTGGTTATATGATTTGGTAAAAGGTGTGCATTAGAAGGTTGTACTCTAGGCTGAAGTGGTATGATGTTCACCATATGTTTGAATAATTTCTTAATGGAAATCATGGAGTAAATGTACACTAAATGTGAAGCATATGAGATTTGTATAAAGGAGTAATATTGGAACGATATTGGTTTAGCTAATATGTGTTATAGTGTTAGTTGTAGAGACATGAAAAAGCTAGTATGAATGAAATGTATTACATATATGTGTGTGTAAGTAATTATATGCGCGTACGTGTGTCCTAGAACATGAGTATGAAATGCATATAGTGTTATTGGTATGGTTAACTTTATCAACGTAACCGTATCGTTATAAGGATGAGAATTTGCACGTTTAATAGTTGACTTTCTAGAAAGTCAACGAATGTGAGAATAGTATGGTAGGCTTCCTAACACGAATATAAGACTTGAGAACTCATACGGTACATGTTATATCATTATGTGTTGTGTATGACGACATGTAGAATTATACGAGCTTGAAAAGATGTGATTGTTGATCTATGCCTTATGTTGTTAAAAATTTGATTAATGAAAGTCTAATGTAAGGTATGAAGTAGAAATGATGGATGATATGTATGAGTTTGTATGCTAACAAAGAATATGGATGTGGTGACATGAAAGGATAGGAACTACATTAACACGTACTCAAGCATGGAAGGCTAACGGGTCAAGATGAGGCAAGGAAGCGGCTACGAACACGGATGCACAAGGTAAGTGATTTCTGGAATCACTTCTTAATTTGTTAAGTAAGGTTACGTTCTAGTTAATTAGCATAATGGTTGAGACAAATAATGGATGGGTGGTATGAAACCAACGATTTTGCTAAGTAGATGTAATGGGTCAAAAATGAGGTCTTGATGTTATAATGAAATGAAGAATAAGAAGTGTCTACGAAATGGTAACCGGGTGACGGGTAGGATTGGGCATAAGCACGTTAATGGGTGAGTGGAAGTGCGGATAATGTAAAGGTTTTATAGCTATAATGTTCTTGTAAGTTCTGGGCTAAATCGAATGTGTTGCTGAAGAAAATATGAACGGGTCAAACAAGTCATAAATGAATAATAAGTCGATAATTCACAAGTTAAGAATTTCCTTAATTCGGATATGGGATTTCAAGTCCACATGGTAGAATGCGAATTTACAAGCATGTAGGAAGAAACGGGAGGTTAAACGGGTAAACGGTTCAAAAGATACGCACGTTTTAGTGCGTACGGATGACGAAACGAATCTGCAGAAAACTGCAGATTCTAGAGGGCGTCGCCGACGGGTGGGGGGCCGTCGCCGACGGGCAAGGGAAAAACCATTTTTGTGCTGACGGGTTAATTTCCTGTCTACGGGTTTTTGGGCTACGGGTAAATGCAAGGCCCGTCGCCGACGGCCCTAGGGGCGTCGGCGACGGCCTTCCCAAGTCCCAAAAGCTGAAACTTCGTTATTTAAGTTAATTGACGTACCGTGGGCTTCGGTTTGATATCCGTGGACTACGGCGGACTTTCCAAACATGATTCTGATGGTTCTTAAATGTTGATAGGCCAAAAAGCTAAGACTAGGACCCATATTAATAACATATGATTATGTAAGAGGTACGTGTGATCTAGTACATGATCATTAAAGTATGTGCGTATGTATAAAGATATGTATAAGTATATGCATGTGTGTAAAGATCGCGGGGAGGTATGTTCATATATAGATGTGTATGTATGCATGCAAGTAGAGACATGAATGTGGGTACGTATGTAGAAGTGTATAGATATGTACGAGAATATGCACGTATGTAACAATGTAGGAAGGGTATGTATGTGTGTAGATGTGTATATACGTATGTATAAAGGTATATATAGAATATGCTTGTATGTTAAGATGTAGGAGAGATATGTTCGTATGTAAATGTGTATGTATGCATGTGTGTAGAGATGTACGAATGTAAGTGCGTATGTGGAAGTGTATGTATGTATGTATATATGTGAAAGCATAGAAATGTGTGTGCGTATGCAAATATGTATTAGTGTATGTATAGGAGTACGTGTGATCGTAGACATGAATGTAGGAACGCATGAAAGTAGGTACATGTGTAGAAGTGTATTGGTGAATATATGAAGATACGAATGAATGTAGGCATGTATGTTTTGAGGTATGGGGGTATGCGCGGGTACATGTAAGTATGTATGTACGTATGATGTGTGTGTGTAGTATGTGACCAAAAGTGCACATACGGATGTGCGTAGGTACGATGTAGTATTAATTGTACATGAGGGAATGGGGCTTGTATATATGTGTACATAGCCTTAATATGTTTGAGCACTAAGTTACTAATCATGTGCCTTGAGAATGAAATGAGATTTGCAGGTATGATATGGTAGTCCATCGTGAAGTTTTGAGGAATTGGAATGCAAGATTGTACTCGGAAGGATAATCGAAAAGTCTGGCACACATAGAAAGATTGCGGCGTGGTCAATTAATTATGTATGATAGATTATGAATGTAGATTATCAAATTTTAATGATGTGCATGTTTGTGGTGAATGTAGGTTACACGGTCTATCGTCGGTTTAAAGTATTGGAGGATTGAAGATCGAGTCAAGGGCAAGAATTGTACGGGAAGAGTAGTCACATAGCTCAAACGCGTATATGTAATTGATGTGAAAATTCAGAACGAACGATGTAAACCCTTTAATTAACTATAAATATTTCTAGTAACGAACCCCAAATTTGATACATGACTAAGATAGAAAGAAATTTTAAAGGCCCAAATTTTCCGCTGCGTCATTTTAAGGTATTACGTTTTAGGGCGTTACAAGTTGGTATCAGAGCCCTGGTTTGAGAGAATCAAGTAATAGAAAGTAAATGCTTGAACTCAAACCGGTGTGCTCTCGTAATCAAGAACCCGTACAATCCAAGACTCGATCGAGGCCTAAATGCAAAGGCGAATGTAAGTATGTATTAGATTATGTATTTGAAGGAAACTAATAGTGTGTTATGTGCAAGGTAAGCTTAAGAGTTTGAAGAGGATGATCCGTGAATACAGAATAGGATGAACGCTAAGGCGGGCAAAGGTGCAAATAGGCAAATTAACCCCAGGTACACACTACTAATATGTATGTGTACCGATGTCAAAAGAAAAAGGAAGGGGTCTCCTCGGGAGGGTAATTATTAAACGAAAGACAATGATGTGGTCTTGGGGAAGTTTTAGAAATGTGCACGAAACTGAAACTCATTTATCGGGCATAAGGCGATGATTACACGAAGGCACGAAACTAGTGTGTGAATTGCGCACCTGGCCAGTACGCAAGAAGCATATGACATTCGTGAGACCGTGGCAATTATTGCAGGTATGTCCGGTAGAACTGGGTAGCAGGTGGGCGCTATGTTGTAGCGAATGCGAAATAGCAAATCCATTACGGATTTGGTTATGCTAACGAAGGTTATGAAAAGTTATGCGAGTCGACCGGTTCTAGCGAACAAGTCGAATAAGAATAAGCTACCATCCGTTTTGAACGGGTGATTTTGAATGCTCTAATGAATGCTAGAAGCTTAATCCGTTATACGGATTGAAAGAAGAAGTTATGATTAAAAGCGAAAAACCCAATTATTTGGGTAGTGGAATATGTATGCTTAACTCTCGTTGAGAGTGTTTATGCCAAACCCAATTATTTGGGTAGTGGAATATGTATGCTTAACTCTCGTTGAGAGTGTTTATGCCAAACCCAATTATTTGGGTAGTGGAATGTGTATGCTTAACTCTCCTTGAGAGTGTTTATGCAGAAACCCAATTATTTGGGTAGTCGAATGTGTATGCTTAACTCTCATTGAGAGTGTTTATGCCGAACCCCATTTACTTGGGTAGTTGAATGTGTAAGGAAGAAGAAAACTCATATATGGATAGAACTAAAATGAAGTAATTATGATTCGACAACTAAGATGACTAACCTTAAAACCTAGTTGCTGAAGGTAGGTAAAACCTTAAGTTTTTGTTAAACACATGTAAGAAAGAAAAGGTACGAATGATATGTTTGAAACCGCTAGATGGATTCAAACATAGAAGGAATGAAGGGTATGGAAGTTACGTTTAAATCCGTGGGACGGATTTAAAACATAAAAGGGTGTAATGATTGCCTTTATAAGTAAGCATTAATATAAGTTTGAATATATAGGAACGATGAACTTTTAATAACCGGTCAAGGAAATGAGAAGGTTACATGGAAGTATGGCATGGAAAGTATAGATTTGATAAGAAGAAGTCAAACATAGATTTGTGTATAAACGAAAATGAGAAAGGTTTCGGGGACGAAACCTAATTTAAGGGGGGTAGACTTGTAACACCCCAAAACCGGGTTTGGTAAATTAAAACCCGGTTGGTAAAAAAGAAAAGAGTTTTAATTCCTCACATAATCAAAATGAAACTAGAGGGACCAAAACCGTTAAGTGGGGAAACATGAAATTATAAAAATAAAATTAAAACACCACACACACACATAGTGTGTGTGTGTGTGTCGATGGTCAGGAAGGAGAAAAAGGGGTTCAACCCTAGTTTCACAAAAATCATCAAATTGAGAGGGAAATTCAGCTCGGATCTAATGCATGTACACGAATTCATGATCATCTAGCCCTATAAATCACTTGGTAAGTTGTAATTTTTGATTTGGTAATTTCGTATGAAGTGGGTATGATGGAGTCACGAATTAGTATGAATTGGGTCTGAATATATGTTATAAGCATCATATAGAACACGAATTATACAAGATTTTGATGTCATTTGATGCTTTGACATTAAACCCACTTGTAGTGGTAAGGATGGTGATATGAATGAATTATCCATGTTCAATTCTTGTGTAATTTTGATGTACGATGTGGTATATGATGAATTCTTGTTAGATAAATTGAGCATGATATGAGTTACTTGACGTTTAGTGGTGTTGATGAATGAAATCATGAAGTTGGAAGTGAGGCATGAAATACTTGTACATTATGCTTAGATAGTGGTATGCACACCAAGTGTTTGATGAAATGTCTAGGTGAGATTTCTAGATGAGATTGAATGCATGTAATGGATGAAAATGTATAATATTTGGATGTCATGTAATTGGTTATAATTGAACATGAGAAATATATTTTAGATGAAATACATGTATGATTTTTGGTTGGTTATATGATTTGGTAAAAGGTGTGCATTAGAAGGTTGTACTCTAGGCTGAAGTGGTATGATGTTCACCATATGTTTGAATAATTTCTTAATGGAAATCATGGAGTAAATGTACACTAAATGTGAAGCATATGAGATTTGTATAAAGGAGTAATATTGGAACGATATTGGTTTAGCTAATATGTGTTATAGTGTTAGTTGTAGAGACATGAAAAAGCTAGTATGAATGAAATGTATTACATATATGTGTGTGTAAGTAATTATATGCGCGTACGTGTGTCCTAGAACATGAGTATGAAATGCATATAGTGTTATTGGTATGGTTAACTTTATCAACGTAACCGTATCGTTATAAGGATGAGAATTTGCACGTTTAATAGTTGACTTTCTAGAAAGTCAACGAATGTGAGAATAGTATGGTAGGCTTCCTAACACGAATATAAGACTTGAGAACTCATACGGTACATGTTATATCATTATGTGTTGTGTATGACGACATGTAGAATTATACGAGCTTGAAAAGATGTGATTGTTGATCTATGCCTTATGTTGTTAAAAATTTGATTAATGAAAGTCTAATGTAAGGTATGAAGTAGAAATGATGGATGATATGTATGAGTTTGTATGCTAACAAAGAATATGGATGTGGTGACATGAAAGGATAGGAACTACATTAACACGTACTCAAGCATGGAAGGCTAACGGGTCAAGATGAGGCAAGGAAGCGGCTACGAACACGGATGCACAAGGTAAGTGATTTCTGGAATCACTTCTTAATTTGTTAAGTAAGGTTACGTTCTAGTTAATTAGCATAATGGTTGAGACAAATAATGGATGGGTGGTATGAAACCAACGATTTTGCTAAGTAGATGTAATGGGTCAAAAATGAGGTCTTGATGTTATAATGAAATGAAGAATAAGAAGTGTCTACGAAATGGTAACCGGGTGACGGGTAGGATTGGGCATAAGCACGTTAATGGGTGAGTGGAAGTGCGGATAATGTAAAGGTTTTATAGCTATAATGTTCTTGTAAGTTCTGGGCTAAATCGAATGTGTTGCTGAAGAAAATATGAACGGGTCAAACAAGTCATAAATGAATAATAAGTCGATAATTCACAAGTTAAGAATTTCCTTAATTCGGATATGGGATTTCAAGTCCACATGGTAGAATGCGAATTTACAAGCATGTAGGAAGAAACGGGAGGTTAAACGGGTAAACGGTTCAAAAGATACGCACGTTTTAGTGCGTACGGATGACGAAACGAATCTGCAGAAAACTGCAGATTCTAGAGGGCGTCGCCGACGGGTGGGGGGCCGTCGCCGACGGGCAAGGGAAAAACCATTTTTGTGCTGACGGGTTAATTTCCTGTCTACGGGTTTTTGGGCTACGGGTAAATGCAAGGCCCGTCGCCGACGGCCCTAGGGGCGTCGGCGACGGCCTTCCCAAGTCCCAAAAGCTGAAACTTCGTTATTTAAGTTAATTGACGTACCGTGGGCTTCGGTTTGATATCCGTGGACTACGGCGGACTTTCCAAACATGATTCTGATGGTTCTTAAATGTTGATAGGCCAAAAAGCTAAGACTAGGACCCATATTAATAACATATGATTATGTAAGAGGTACGTGTGATCTAGTACATGATCATTAAAGTATGTGCGTATGTATAAAGATATGTATAAGTATATGCATGTGTGTAAAGATCGCGGGGAGGTATGTTCATATATAGATGTGTATGTATGCATGCAAGTAGAGACATGAATGTAGGTACGTATGTAGAAGTGTATAGATATGTACGAGAATATGCACGTATGTAACAATGTAGGAAGGGTATGTATGTGTGTAGATGTGTATATACGTATGTATAAAGGTATATATAGAATATGCTTGTATGTTAAGATGTAGGAGAGATATGTTCGTATGTAAATGTGTATGTATGCATGTGTGTAGAGATGTACGAATGTAAGTGCGTATGTGGAAGTGTATGTATGTATGTATATATGTGAAAGCATAGAAATGTGTGTGCGTATGCAAATATGTATTAGTGTATGTATAGGAGTACGTGTGATCGTAGACATGAATGTAGGAACGCATGAAAGTAGGTACATGTGTAGAAGTGTATTGGTGAATATATGAAGATACGAATGAATGTAGGCATGTATGTTTTGAGGTATGGGGGTATGCGCGGGTACATGTAAGTATGTATGTACGTATGATGTGTGTGTGTAGTATGTGACCAAAAGTGCACATACGGATGTGCGTAGGTACGATGTAGTATTAATTGTACATGAGGGAATGGGGCTTGTATATATGTGTACATAGCCTTAATATGTTTGAGCACTAAGTTACTAATCATGTGCCTTGAGAATGAAATGAGATTTGCAGGTATGATATGGTAGTCCATCGTGAAGTTTTGAGGAATTGGAATGCAAGATTGTACTCGGAAGGATAATCGAAAAGTCTGGCACACATAGAAAGATTGCGGCGTGGTCAATTAATTATGTATGATAGATTATGAATGTAGATTATCAAATTTTAATGATGTGCATGTTTGTGGTGAATGTAGGTTACACGGTCTATCGTCGGTTTAAAGTATTGGAGGATTGAAGATCGAGTCAAGGGCAAGAATTGTACGGGAAGAGTAGTCACATAGCTCAAACGCGTATATGTAATTGATGTGAAAATTCAGAACGAACGATGTAAACCCTTTAATTAACTTTAAATATTTCTAGTAACGAACCCCAAATTTGATACATGACTAAGATAGAAAGAAATTTTAAAGGCCCAAATTTTCCGCTGCGTCATTTTAAGGTATTACGTTTTAGGGCGTTACAGGATGATTACATAGATAAGGGGATTTAGAACAACCCTTTAAAAAAATGACTTATGCGATTTTTATCGTATCACACTTTGTCGAGCATGTTAATATGCTTTCAGATATTTAACAAAATTTTGAATCTCTTAGATAGGTTCTACCATCTTGGCCATGTCTATAATGACATTTAGTCTAGGTTTTACTCTTTAGATTCTTTTTAATAATTAACGTAGAACAATCCTTAATTGGAATGTTAACGAGGATCTGAATCTAATTATGGAACTACCATCTTGGCCCTGCCTTACAATGACACATGAGCTAGGTCTTGTCCTTTTTTGATTTTGCCATCTTATTATAATGGTAGATCTTATATAATATAGGAATGATATTTTAAACATATTCGTTCCTTTAAAAAAATCCAAACAAGTATATGGTTGCTCTAAACGGGACTTCTTAAGAACATGACTTGCCCGTGCAAGGGCTAATCAGAAAAATAACAAGGAAGTAATGAAACTAATTGGAATTCGTCCTATGTTCTTGTCTAGACTCAAGAATGTGCAGTTGCGTAACTGAGATTAAACACAAGGGCTAGTGTTTAATTCACTCAGTGTTGGCTCTGATACCAACCTGTCACACCCCGAATTTCCACGTGTATCACCGGTGGGCCCGGTGGGGGATTACCATGACGTAGTTGGCAACAGTATAGTCAAACCACACAATATTTAAATGCACAGCGGAAGCAAAAGATATATATATTACAATCCGGATAAAAAGTAATATCCAAGTATTACAACGGAAAGTAAGGGATCCACAGGCGGATCTTAAAATATAAACACTGTTCTACAGACTTTAGACGCCTAGAACTTGCAAGATTCCTTATTAACATCCTGAGCAGCTTCCAGCCTATTACGTACTTGTACCTGTCACTTAGACTTTTGAAAATACGTCAGTTTTCACTGGTAAATACACTCAACTGACTCATTTGAAGAGAGTTTAGGAAAATTGATTTAGATGCACCAGGCACAAATTATTTTGACACTTTGATTAAGATGCACAGAGGCAAAATTTAATCTTTTATAACTTGAGACAACCATATTTATAATCTTGTATACAGATTTACATGTTCGTTGTACGTTCAGGGCCCGATATAGAAACCGAGTCAAGATTAACAGACACGCCACAAGTATAGGCCCACAAGAGAGTGAGATACCGTTATTACTTAAACAACTGTCAGGTGTATGCCTACACCCCGTGCTTAAGACGTGGCCATTTTATAATACAATGATGTCAAGGATATCCGGGACATGGTCATTAACCCCTAAAGGCTTTTATTTCAAACAATCCAGATCAAACCGAGTTACCTCAATAATTTAATCACAATCCGATTAAATATTTAATACCCGACAAGCAGTATTATTATACCGTATCCCAAGCCCCTATAGGGAAAATAAGTTAAGAGTATTTACCTGAGCTAGCTCCTGTCTTAAGTAGCAAGAATAATAACTCAGCCGTATTCACTTAAGTAAGCTTAGGTACAATTTACCGGAAGGCTCTAGTCTGGAATGATGGTATAAATAACCAATTAGAATGCTAACGGGTCTTTAATTAAGCCTAAGCTTAGACCGGTTAGTCTTAAAGAAATATACGGTTCAGACGCACGATTAGGCGAAGGCCGGATAGAATGTGATTTAAACGTGACAAGTTCAGAGACTTGTTTACTATGGGTATTCCATACACATTCTGGATTTTGAGACAAAACCATTAAGGTTTGACCCGTTTCGGCTAATTTATGTAAACTTGTTACACAAACCGAACCGTACGCGTAATAAGCGTGACGGGTTTTTGTGAGAGCCATATACAGGTTTCCTAAGTTAATTATGCCTCAAATATGTTGTGACATCAGTGAGATGTCTTTCATTATGCCCGAAATGAATTTAAACACAAACTATGCCCCGTAGGGGTATTTTGGTAATTTCCATAAGCAGAAAAGCTCAAAACTGAAGTCTGAGTTTATCAACTTTTGCTTACTGTTAAAATATTATAATTTGCCTCAAACATCAGTAGGTATCAACCCTTGTATGTTTAAAATGGTTTTAGTACATACTATGCGTAAAAAACGCTTAATAAGGCGGTTGGAAACCTTTTCCGGGTCCGATACTTAAAGCTGATATTTTTATTATTCCAGCAGGCTTATAATAATTTATCTATCATGTGTGATCAGTAGCAAAAGGTTTGGAGTTGTTTAGATATGTAAAACTCATTTTATGGCCCGTAAGGGCAAAACCGACAAGTACCGGATTAAGCCTACGACTATGAGTTATGCTCAGCCTAAAATTAATTAAAAATCTTTAAAATTCCCAAAATAATATATTACATCAGTGGGTAGAGATTTGATATCAAAAAGTATGTTTAAGTAGGCTATACGCTAATTACGCCATTTTATTAACATAAAGCATTCATTTTGCGATGATGAGCATAACTCTTAATCTACAATTCAAACTGATGTCAAACTTTGCGTACACGTTTATATATCAGTAATTAAAGTTTCTACTCTTTTACATTTCCAAAAATCACGTTTTAAGGCAATAAGGGCATAATGGTCAACATATGGGCAATTAACGGAAACATGCATATTAATTGGATAACTAATGCACCAAGGTGTATAATCACAGAGGGTAGTACTAACATGTAACCTAGTCCAATTAAAGCTCTGAGGCATTTCCAAAACATGCCTAAACGGGTCAGAACTGAAAGTCAAAGTGTAAGTCAAACTTTGTGACTTTCGGTTCCGAACCGGGTCTAAACAGGAAATCATCGGGTTGAACATGTTTAGACATGTTCTTACACTTATTACCAAGTTATAACAATGATCCAACAGGTTGTATATGATCTATAATGTTAATCATGCATAAATGGCATTTTAGGCTTGCTGTTGACTTTTTAAATATAAGTTTGACCCGACTCTTGACCTACTTAGAGTGGTGATCAGGGGGAACCCTCTTAAGGGTTTATTACCCACATAAATACCAACTTATAACTACTTTCGATTCGACTAATCACTGGACCATTTGTGATTAATCGTAAAGTCAACCGTTAATTACGACGGTTTGACTTTTAAGCTAAAACTCAATTAGGAAGGGTTAGGCAAACTTACAAGGGTCCTATGAACGACCAGGGATCACTTGGGAGAGGTCTTGTGCTCCAGAGATGCTCCAAAAATGCAGGTGAAGGTGTGAGCTCTATAGTTGTAACTAAGGCCTTATATAGTGGTTTAATCCACCATAGGAAGTTGACAAGTAAGTCTAGCACTGACCACAAGCTTCCAACATGTGTCTCTAGTGTCTAGGACTGTTTAGGGGTCGCCCACAATGCATTAATATCGAATAAGGGTCGGTTCTCCGCGTTTACAGGCTGCTGTGCACGTTTTCTGCTTCTGATGTCGTGACGCGGCCCGCATGAGTTTTAACTCATCCCTACGCGGGCCGCATGGCCCTTAAATATCATATTTTTTCATTTTTGTTGTTTTGCAGCTTGTCCCTTGGCTTCACGAAAGGGCAACGAAGGTTATTTCTTGCATTTTGACCCCCTTATATTTACCCAAAAGGGCTTTAGGACTTATACCCACTTTGCCAAGCCCCTGGACACTTCCGGTTAACCCGAAAAGTCTTAACTTTCAATGTTTACGCTTTAACCCCTCGCACACGAATTTGATCATAACTTTCTCATACGATAACGAAACTTTATGAAATTTATATCGCGCATTCTAGTAAGCATAATTAACAGTTACAGAGCTTCGGGTTTGTCAAAAGGTCACTCAGAGGTATAACTTGAACATGTTGACACATTTAACCCCTGCAGTTTGTAATCTCTCACTTTTAGCTTCGCATGATCCATGATTTATTCGTTTGACGTTATAAACATCATGTAGGTTTATTATGAATTATATTTATTCACTGTTGACATTTAGAACCCGTATAATCACATACTTTCCATGATTGTCAATTTTTAGTCCTTTCAGCACATTCTTTCACACGTTCAATTTATGACACGTGTCAACGCATTATAGGACGTGAATTTTCGAGGTGTTACAGAAACCGGACGTAATCTATGAAGAAACTGTTCGATTTCACGGTGAATGGGGGAATTAGCGACGAAGAAAACTTCATCGTTAATTTGAAGGCTCACAAATTTCAATATCATTTTGTCATCAACCAACTGCTCGAAATCCCTTTCGTTTTATTACAAACCGCAACCGTTTTTTACTACGGAAATGGTGGCTATGGGAAATACAAACCGCAACCGTTTGTGACTAGCAGAAGTACCCGACACGTCTTCTATGATGATTCGAAACATTTCGAATAACTAGTAGAAGAACCTGACACGTCTTCTATGATGATTCGAAGCATTTCGAATTACTAGCAGAAGAACCTGACATGTCTTCTGCTAGTTATTCGGAATGACAATCAGATGACACATGATAAAAGCGCTTCTTTAGACAATCGCATGACACATGATAAATGCGAACCCGAGAAACGGAAGGGATTTCGAGCAGTTGGTCGATGACATGATAGATAAAGATCTTGACACGATCATATCCATTTTCAAGTATTAGACTAGATAGTCCAAGATGAAATATATTAAAACCATTCAAGCCCAACAGTTTACAATGTGTTATGGTGAGATTTTTCAAGTTTACACAGTGGGAGAAAAGACCAGCACCCCTGTCAGTATTGTCATAATACAATGAGACATAACTAAGATTTAAGCGGCGTGTTCCGATCAACGTTTATCGACATTGTTATAGGTGATGAAGAAACCCTAAAACAGAACATAGTCCCAGGTTGTCTAAAACCCTAAAATGGTGATTTGGTGACTCCACTTCAACAGGGATCTCAACCATGTTAGCATCCACACATCTATCAAACCAACCACATGAATTCCAGTCGATTCATACCAAAAAAAGCAGTAAAGTTTGGAGTTATTTAAACGTGTAACGTGCATATAAATACATATGGTTAATGAAGCGTGCGACGTTTCCAAACAATGTGGCGTCCAAATAAAGGGCCTCTTCATCCTTTAAAAAACCTTCTGAACTCCAATCAGCATCCAATAAGACAGGGTATGTATGCACCTCATTTTTGTTCTTTTCATTTCGTGCAAATAACTCACTATTTGTTACAATTTCTCCAAAGCAATCACCAAAGCAATTCGGGCAGCTGTTTTCATTGGATATACGCGCAAGCATGAACAATCACCAAAGCATATGGAAAAGGTGAACTTGACTTCACCATTGGAGGAAGAAGCTATATCAATCGCAAAGGAACATGGCGATCGTGGTACATCCCCATCCACGTACTCATTTGCTTTCTTATTCGCTTCGCTGATATTGTTATATTCTAAACTCAACATTCCACCATTTTCACATGAATATGCTGGATCTGTGCATATTTTAAACGAATAATCAATCATTTTAACAAAATGAGTAAAATGCTAGTTATTCGGAATGACAATCAGATGACAAACGATAAAAGCGCTTCTTTAGACAATCGCATGACACATGATAAATCCGAACCCGAGAAACGGAAGGGATTTCGAGCAGTTGGTCGATGACATGATAGATAAAGATCTTGATACGATCATATCCATTTTCAAGTATTAGACTAGATAGTCCAAGATGAAATATATTAAAACCATTCAAGCCCACCAGTCTACAATGCATTATGGTGAGATTTTTCAAGTTTGCA
The DNA here is from genome assembly GCF_002127325.2 of Helianthus annuus. NCBI lineage: Eukaryota > Viridiplantae > Streptophyta > Magnoliopsida > Asterales > Asteraceae > Helianthus > Helianthus annuus. The sequence continues at coordinate 32,820,378 of NC_035438.2, forward strand.
CAGTGGGAGAAAAGACCAGCACCCCTTTCAGTATTGTCATAATGCAATGAGACATAACTGAGATTTAAGCGGTGTGTTCCGATCAACGTTTATCGACATTGTTATAGGTGATGAAGAAACCCTAAAACGGAACATAATCCCAGATTGTCTAAAGAAGCGCTTTTATCATGTGTCATGTGGTAACAACTACCAAGGGGATATTCAGATCTCTATTCGGTCATCTTTCCGAGCTTTTACACACGAATACGGGGTTCCCAATTTGCGGAACATAGTCCCAGATTGTCTAAAGACGCGCGTTTATCATGTGTCATGTGGTAACAACTACCGAGGGGATATTCAAATCTCTATTCGGCCATGATTATGAAACCTCGTTTCAACATGCGATGGTCTTCTTTCACGTTTCCCCGCGGCATCAAAATACAGAGCTTCATCCTTATTTCTGTAAATCGCACAAACAAGCATGCCTTGAACGAGTCTAGAACACTCACAATCCTCAACTGGCTTTGAAACCGGACGGAATGTATGAAGAAACTGTTCGATTTCACGGTGAATGGAGAAATTAATGACGGAGAAAACTTCATCGTTAATTTGAAGGCTCACAAATTTCAATAGCATTTTGTCATCGACCAACTGCTCGAAATCCCTTTCGTTTTATTACAGTCGTCATGATCAACTACTGCAGAGCCATCTTCGTGACTTGAAGTTGCATCCAAATCTTCGATACTTTCCAAGATCAAATTTCTTCGTTTCCCATGATAATGAAACCCCGTTTTGTGAGGTGGCTATGGGAAATGCAAACTGCAACACATGATAAGTTTAAACTGTATATTGTGTGATTTTACTAGGAAAGGATTGGAGGTGATTTCTACTTTTAATAAGCTGTCACAGTTGTCAAATTCGATGCATGTAGTCATATTGTTGAGACAACAACAAATAATGAACGGATTGTTGGACTTCTTGTTCCAAATGCAGCTGTAAAATCCGTATTTAAAGGACTCCCTAAAATATGCAACCGAGATCGCCTTGTTAATTTTAATGAAGCAATGAAGATTGAATGTGCAAACCGCAACCGTTTTTTTACTACGGAAACGGTGGCTATGGGAAATAAAAACCGCAATCGTTTGTGACTTTGGGAAACACAAGTTTTCCTTTTGAGGGATGTCCGTTATCTCAACGCCTCTCGTTACATTACTGATCTGGAATTGGAGAACCGTTGTTATTTTAGTGCTTCTCAATCAGATATTAAACAGTACTTGCTAGAGAACATTTTCTTGAATGTACCGGGACCACTGGACCAGACACATGTCACATAGTTTGTCAGTGAACAAAAAGATATGAATGACAACTTGAGGGGTCTAGCCCTAGCTAGTTTGTCATGACAAAAGATATAGATGTAGGAATATAACTAGATGTTACGTGTGTCTGCCTTTAAAAAAGCACCATGAAAAGATATAAAGGGCACAAGGCATCTTTTCTTTCGCATCGTATAGGCCTATAAGATGAAGGTGTAGCTTCATTAAACCAAGAACAAAGCCTATTTCAAAACACATGTAGACATTATGTAACAAAAAAAGTAATACATCAAAGGGCACAAGGCATCATCTTTTACTATATTTGTTTTCTTAACAATGATCGATTTGGATCGCGACTGCCTCATAGCCCATGGAGCGTCAGCTAACCTTCACGTGCGTCTTTTCACTCTCGGTGACTGCTCAGAGATGCATGTCTGCAGAAGGTGCAAGAGAATGGTGAGTGTCAGCTAACCTTCACCAGCCTTCCTTTAACATGATCCCTGCTGGTGCTAAACCTTTTCAAGCTTGTTTTCAATAGGGATATAATGCAATGATTCCTCTCAATTGAACAGGCAGACACTTACTTCATATGACTCACTTGAATCTTCTCGGATGTAATAACAGTATGGTTAGTGGATGCAAATTGCTGAGCTCTTTTCTATGCATTTTATGCACATTTATGTATCAGCCTGCGATTTCTTCTGGAGGGTTCACCTATGGTAGTGTTTTGGTTGTTTATGAGTTGATTTGATTGGATTGTGAAATAGATAAGAATGATGAGATATCGACAGTTAGCTCGAAGAAGTTTCTCTCGATTATTGATGAAGTGGATTTCAGGATTTGATTTGCACAAACTGTGGAGAACTTGTTTGCGTTATATGACACATGATAAAAGCGCTTCTCTAGACAATCTGGGAATTTTATAATTTATAGACCTAAATTATATCAGTGATTTGATTCATAACAACTTAAGACTTTTATAAACCTAATTTCTATCAACATATTGAAATAGGTAAACATGAGCTTAAACTTCACTGAAATAAACATCAGCATTGAATGATTAATTTGTAATATATGAATAAGATACCTTCGTGTTGCTTATCGGTGGTGAGTTTGATTTGAATTTTTAAAGTAGGAGAGGTAAATGGAGGGGGTGATACAGTAATTTTCAATAATGTAGGAAGGATTGTAGTTGTAGGACATTGGAACTTCAAAAACCCTGGTTAATATATACATTGGATTTGAAGTGTTGTGAGAGAGTATTTCCATGGGCGATGGAGGTGTTGCATGTGTGCAAATGCTGCGTTTTTCGATTTCGGATAATTCATTTTGCGGCGGTTTAAAGATGAAGATAGGGAGAAGAGATAGGTTTTGTTTAGAAGGTGAAGAAGAACCATGTGATGGTAGTGGTAGTAGTATTAGTGGTAGTGAAGAGTTTTTGGTAGAGGAGAATGGGTATAATAATAAGGAGGAAGTGAAAGAAGGTGAATTGGGGTCTTTGGAGATGGAGAATGGGGAGTTTGTGCCCGAAAGACCGAGACGCTTTGGGATTAAGAGTGAGATTGAGAAGGGGGAGTTTGTGGCGGATAGGTGGAGGAAAAGTGAGGTGGAAAAGGGGGAGCTTGTGCCTGGAAAGTGGCGGAAAGGGGAGTATTTGAATCGAAGGAGGAGTCTGGGGAACTTTCAATAAGCTGTCACAGTTGTTAAATTAGTTGCATGCATTCATATTGTTTGAACAGTCACACCCCAGCAATTTACATCCACTAAACGTACTGTTATTACATCCGAGACGATTCAAGTGAGTCCTATGAAGCAAGTGTCTGTCTATTCAATTGAGAGGAATCATTGCATTACATCCCCGTTGAAAAATAGAATCACAGTCATTTTCCTTCAATTTCCAGAACACCCGCCAGCAGTGGAGGTTTGTTACCAGTGCGGTTGTCGTGAGCCTAAGGAACTTTTAATAATCTATCACAGTTGTCGAATTCATTGCGTGCATTCATATTGTTTGAACAGTCACACCCCAGCAATTTACATCCACTAAACGTACTGTTATTACATCCGAGACGATTCAAGTGAGACCTATGAAGCAAGTGTCTGTCTATTCAATTGAGAGGAATCATCGTATTACATCCCTGTTGAAAAACAAAATCACAGTCCTTTTCCTTCAATTTCCAGAACACCCGTCAGCAGTGGAGGTTTGTTACCAGTGCGGTTGCCGTGAGCCTGAGGAACTTTTAATAATCTATCACAATTGTCGAATTCGTTGCGTGCATTCATGTTGTTTGAACAGTCGCACCCCAACAATTTACATCCACTAAACGTACTGTTATTACATCCGAGACAATTCAAGTGAGTCCTATGAAGCAAGTGTCTGTCTATTCAATTAAGAGGAATCATCTCATTACATCCCCGTTGAAAAACAGAATCGATAAATTTTGACTACGGAAACGGTGGCTATGGGAAATACAAACCGCAACCGTTTGTGACCATGGGAATGGTGGCTATGGGAAACACAAGTTTTCTTTCGCATCGTATAGGCCTATAAGATGAAGGTGTAGCTTCATTAAACCAAGAACAAAGCCTATTTCAAAACACATGTAGACATCATGTAACAAAAAAGTAATACATCAAAGGGCACAAGGCATCATTTTTTACCAGATTTGTTTGCTTAACAACGATCAATTTGGATCGCGACTGCCTCATAGCACATGGAGCGTCAGCTAACCTTCACGAGCGTCTTTTCACTCTCGGTGACTGCTCGGAGATGCAGGCAACGAATTCAACAATTGTGATAGATTATTAAAAGTTCCTCAGGCTCACGGCTACCGCACTGGTAACAAACTGGTACTGCTGGCGGGTGTTCTGGAAATTGAAGGAAAAGGACTATGGTTCTGTTTTTCAACGGGAATGTAATGCAATGATTCCTCTCAATTGAATAGACAGACACTTTGTCACACCCCGATTTCCACGTGTCTCACCAGTGGGCCCGGTGGGGGATTACCGTGACGATGTTGGCAACAATATAGTCAAACCACACAATTATATAAATGCACAGCGGAAGCTTAATGATAAATATATACTTCAACCTCTGGTTGTAATATCAAATGTATTACAGAAGTCGAATATATCCACAGTGGATCAAAATAATAATAAAATATTGTTCATTCAGATACGGCATCGAGTTTGCGAGACTATTCATGATGCTTAGGAAGCTAATACCAGCCCATTTCGTATAGTACCTGCACTTAATCTTTTTGGGGAAAATACGTCAGTTTACACTGGTAAATACATTCAACTGACACATTTGAAAATGTTTATTAAAATTGATTTGAATGCACAAGGCACAAACTCTTTTATAACTTGGGAAAATTATTAAAATCTTGTGAACGTTTTACATGTTCTTTTATGCGTTCAGTAGCCCGGGTCGTGCCGGGTTAAAGATTTATAGACACACCACATTGCGTAAAACCGTAGTATAAAAACCAACGGCTACGTCTTTTAATTTAATGTCGACAATATATACCGGGTGTACGCCTACACCGGGATGTCGATGGTCGTGGCCATTTCGTAAAATGATGCCAAGGATATCCGGGACAACGGTCATTAAACCCCCCAAAGGCTTTTAAGAAACAAAACTGTTTAAATGAGCCGATCATATTATTTAATTAACCACCTAAGCGATGGAAAAATATAATGCTCAATCAAGCGGTATTAACATACCGTAACCCAAGCCCATATAGGGGAAATAAGTTAAAGTATTTACCTTTGCAAGTATATATCCTTAGTTCGATTAAATCGCCGATAGCTTTTACCGGGGCTCCTAATCTGGAACGAAGGTTTTAATTAACCTCTTAGAATCCTAACGGGTCCTTATATTAGCCGTAGCCTAGACCGGTTGGTTCCGATATATATAGATATGGTTTAATCGCGCGAAAAGGCGAAAACCGAGAATGGAATGTGGTTCTGCCCCAAACGAGTTCAGAGACTTGTTTTATATGGGTTCAAGGTTCACACTCTGGATTTTGGGGTTCAAATAATATAATTTGACCCGTATCGGCTAATTTATGAAAACTAGTTTCATAAGCCGAACCGTGCGCGCAATAGGCGAAACGGTTAACCATGAGAGTCTTACGCTTATTTCCTAAGTCAATATGCCTTAAAGAGGTTGTGGTATCAGTAGGATACCTTCCGTGGTGCCCAACGAGTTTTAGTTAAAGTACCGCCCCGTATGGGTTTATTGGTTATTTTAAAGACTTTTAAAGGGCTTTTCGAGTTCTACAGGAAATCTGAGTTTCCCGGACAGCTTATAAAGCTTAAAATACTTTATTTATTATTTAAAATCAGTAGCAACTGGAATCGGGTCAAAAGACCTTGTAGAACTCAAGTTTTGGCCGAAAAGGGCATATTCGGTATTTACCGAACCGTAGCCATAACCGCAGGTTATGAGCGAGGTAAAAATTATTAAAAATCTTTAAAATTCCCAAAATATTATTTTAATACAGTGGGTAAAAGTTTTGGTGACGAAATCTTGGTTTAGATAGGCGTTATGCTAATTGCGCCGTTTATTACAAAAGTTTACTTTAGTTGCGCTATTTAGCATAACTCTCATTCTAGACCTCGGATTGACGTGAAACTTTAAGGACATGCTTATAATTTAATAAGCAAGGTTCTGGTCCGTTCACGTGTCCGGAATACTCGTTTTATTTTCGAAATGACGTTACGGTCAACTTTTAGGCGATTAACGGAAATGTGCAAAAGACTCGGATAACTCATGAACCGATCACAGAGGTTTATACCATCATGTAACCTGGTCCTAAGAGAGTCCTAAGGTATATCTATACCTCACTAAAACGGGTCAGAACTGAAGTCAATGCAAAAGTCAAACTTTTGCGACATTCGGCTCCGAACCGGGTCAATATAGCAAATGGTCGATTCAAACGAGCGCAAACAAGTTTATATGCTTAATATCATGTTTTATGAACATCAAAACAGGTTTCATAACGTATACATTACAGATTATGTAGAAAACGGCAAAATGACTTTCTGTTGACTTTTTAAGTGCGCGTTTGACTCGATATTTGACATAGTTAGAGTGGTGATCAGAGGGAACCCTTTTAGGGGTTTATTATCCTCATAAATACCAACTCATAACCACTTTTGATTCGTCATAAGACTGAACCATCACTGATTTAATTAAAAGTCAAACCGTATTTACGACGGTTTGGTTTCTAGCCATTTACTAAGCATAAAATGAACTACCATTGATCTAAGCAACTTACAGAAGTTGAGAGCTGATTATAGAGCAGAGAAGAAGACTTGGAAGCTCTTGAAATGATCAGATAGAAGTGTTTTGAGTTGTGATGAACTTATGGACATAACCTTGCTATTTATAGCCAATGTCAAGGTCCAAGATCATCACACAAGGGTCTACAAGTGCCCTTGGATGAATGGCAGGTGCCCCTAAGTGATATGGGTCGAGCATAGGGTGCCCATGCCTCATTTATTGGTTGTTGGTCGTTCAAAGGCTCCAAAAGGCATGTAGTTACAACTTTCTGCATCTGGGCGTCCCACGCGGCCCGCATGGGAGTTCCATGCACTTTTAATGCGGGTCGCCTGAGTTTCAAATATCAGGCGCGTAAAAGAGGAGGCTCGCGGCCCGCCTCAACTTAGGCCAAGACATCACGCGGGTCGCGAGGGGCCTGTTTTTCAGATTTTTAAAATCTTTTGTAATGATTATCAGAATCCGGTAATTAATAACGAAATCTTTCGTAATGATTTACCTGACCTTTCGGGTTTGAAGGGGTAACTTTGCGGTTTGGCCCTCGGTTAATTACAACTAAGGACCTCGTGTTATTTACCAGCGTTGTTAAGTCCCTGATTAGTTTATTAATTATTCAGAAAGCCTTAACTTTCATTATTGACGCTTTTAACCCTTCTCCTACGAATTCGATCGTAACTTTCTCGTTTCATAACGAAACTTCGCGAAATTTATGTATTATATTTTAGTGAGTGTATAATACCGTTACAAAGCCTTGGGAACGCCAAAGGGTCACTCAGAGGTATAATTAAACATGTTGACACGGTTAACCCTTGTAGCTTGTAATCTCTCACTTTCTTTCGCGTTTCGCTTCTGTACGATCTATGATTTATTCGTTTGAAGGTTCAAGCATTATTTAGGGTTACTATACAGTATATTTACCCTTGTTGACATTTATAACCCTCGAATTTATATACTTTCAAGGTTTGTCAAAATCTGTCCTTTATTTAATATAAATGCCACGTGTAATCAAATGACACGTGTTAACACATTATTGGACGCAAAAATTCGAGGTGTTACATCCTCACCCCCTTAAAATAAATCTCGACCCGAGATTTACTCAAATAAATAGGGGTACTTTTCTTTCATTGTGGCTTCGACTTCCCACGTATATTCGGGACCTCTACGAGCATCCCATTTGACCTTTACAATCGGTACGTGCTTTCTTCGAAGCTTCTTCACCTGTCGATCTTCAATCGACAAAGGTTTTTCTATAAATTTTAAGCTCTCATCTATATGCACATCTGTGTGTGGAATCACCAATGATTCATCGGCGAAGCACTTTTTGAGATTGCAGATGTGGAACACATTGTGAATTCCATTGAGCTCTTCAGGCAAGTTCAACTTATAGGCGACTGACCCGACCCATTCAATGACCTCAAAAGGTCCTATGTATCTCGGACTCAGTTTGCCTTTCTTGCCGAAACGCATCACCCCCTTCCAGGGTGATACCTTAAGCAACACTTTTTCACCTACTTCGAAGTGAAGATCCTTACGTTTTGGATCAGCGTAGCTTTTCTGCCTATCACGGGCAGCCTTGAGACGTTCCCGGATCTGGACAATCTTGTCCGTTGTCTGGAAAACAATCTCTGGTCCTGATAATTGGACCTCTCCTACTTCCGCCCAACAAACAGGCGATCTACATTTCCTACCGTATAATGCCTCGAAAGGCGCAGCCTTTATGCTGGTGTGGTAGCTATTATTGTAGGAGAATTCGATTAGGGGTAGGTTCTTATCCCAGTTACCACCTAAATCGATCGCACATGCACGAAGCATGTCTTCTAGCGTTTGAATGGTACGCTCACTCTGACCGTCCGTCTGTGGATGGTAAGCCGTACTAAAGTTCAAACGCGTGCCCAAAGATTGCTGGAAACTCTTCCAGAAGTGAGATGTGTATCTAGTATCCCTGTCGGAGATAATAGACACAGGTATGCCATGTAAGGCTACAATCTTATCAACATACAGTTGGGCTAACATATCGGAGCTATATGTCTCCTTGATGGGTAGAAAATGAGCTGATTTAGTCAGCCTATCGACTATGACCCATATTGTATCGTTTCCTTTCCTGGTTTTGGGTAACTTGGTTATGAAGTCCATAGTTACACTGTAATGCCCATAAATTTAAAATCATTATTATAGAAATAAAAAGAATAATAGTAATTATTTATTAAGGAAACCCTAAATGAGACACCCAAGTAAATTGGCATGAACCCTAAAAATTTTTTTAGAACAATAGGAATCAGGATCAGGGCCCCTAAAACTCAGGGGGGGCAAAACCCTAGTTACGATTATCTAAATAACTTGCTGGCCGTTTTGAATTTTACAATTTTATCAACTCAGCTAAGCTACTTAGACACGAAGCTACCTATAGAAAATAGGTGACCACTCGCGTAGCGCGACACGTATAGGGGTTACCCCTCGCGCTACGCGACAGGGACAAATTTCGCCTAACATAAATTACCAATAGCGTAGCGCGACGCCTACAAGTGATACCCCTCGCGCTACGCGACAGGGTCAAATTTCGGGTATAAATAGAGCAGTTTGGGACTTGATTTCTGGCACAAAAACGACGAAGAAATTCGTTATAAACACTGAGTTATAGCCAAAATACTACACAAACACACACGAATCACGAAGTGCTGCCGCAATCAGGGTAATTACTCGATCGCTATTACGATTCATTGTCCGGAATCAATATATCCCAAAGAATATCTAAGTGCTGCCCATATTTGGGTTATGTTTCATCTATCATCGGTAATCCGATGACTGAGCCGAAGCAGTGTACTTTATCGTTGTTGATGATTCGATATACGAGCCGAAGTACTGTACTTTATCGTTTGTCATTTTGATAAATGAGCCGAAGTATTGCACTTGGACATTCATTGTCCAAATTGATCTCGGGGAATTATCGTAATCGTTGTATTGATCACTAACTCTGTTTTGTGTGCATTATGGTGAAATTAGGTTAAAAGATTAATCAATAGGCGAAACTCTGCCCATATAAATCTAAAATATTAGCATAAGGTAGCTTCACTTTGGAGTTATTAAGGTACGGATCCTTACCCCACTCTTTATTGCTTAATATTCAAATTGTTATAAAACCATTAAATTACTATATCTGTTAAAAAAACTCCTCACGTCTTTGATTATCGATTCATTTGACAGTCCGTTCGATTCCTATCAATTGATTTAGTTTTCATGTCATGCGATAGTATTATGTTGTTACACTCATTATCGCATGTTCCGATATATGTTCCGTTTTGTTATGAAAATAAGTTTTATAAGTTATGTGAATAAGACCATTTGTACTCTGATACCCTGAGTATCGCTTCTCGTGGAGTGTCCCACGAGCATGTTGTTGTGGCATCAACATCATGTGCTCCATCCGTGACGGAGAGATTAGTTCACGGCGTCTCTTAAGTACAAGTGTGGTACATAAAGCTATTAGGAGGCGTATGGATCGATCCTAGAGTTTAAGTATAAGTATAAGGAGGTGGATAACGGGTATGCCAATTCGCCATCTCATGTGATAAATATACAGGAGTAGCTACCTGTGTATTGTCACGTTTTAAGTTTGCTCATGGGTACATCCGTAAGATATGATTATGAAATTTTGTTCTTGCATCGTATCATTTTCGCCTAAAGTTCCATCCGGATAAGATTTCATATGAAGCATTTATTTGTTATTTTAGCCTATAATTCCGTACTGAGCATTCGGCTCATTCCGTAAACTTTTTGTACATACAGGTCCACAAGTTACTTTGGGAGGGGAAAAGAGAGAAGAATAAAGCATAGGAATAAATTTGAAGATATTAAGTTAATTAAGATGAATATCTCCGCTTGTGTATAAATTTTAATAATCGTATGGTTGTATCCTTATCAAATAAATAAATGGAATTATGACTTTTGTTATGCTACCGTTATTGTGACACGTCAGCCCTTCCGGGTTGGGGTGTTACAGCTATGGTATCAGAGCAAAGGCTCTTTCCTGTAGAAAACTTGAAGATAGTAATTAAGACCTGTGAGGAATGGGTAGATATCTATGATAGGATTCAACTTGATCTCTTATTTGATTTAACTTCTATGTCTATTCTTATAGATGCCTCCTCGTCGTCCGCCACGTAGGAATACTCGTACTAACCATGAACGTAATAACACTTCTTCGAATGAGACTCCAGTTGATCCAAACATAGTTAATGCTATCAACCAGGCTGTTGCTGGGTTGCTTCCAAACCTTGTTGCCCAAACAGCTGAGGCCGTTATTCAACAAACTCGTCATTCAGAACACACTAACACTAATCCAATCTCTGGTGGTCAAACTCGTGAGAATACCACGAACAATATTACTTATACTATAGACATATGGATTAGTAAATTTCAAAAACAAAAACCGAAATCCTTTAGTCACGCTACTAATCCAGTCGAAGCAAGAAACTGGATAGCTCACATTGAAAAGATCTTCGGAGTTCTTGGAGTTCCGGAGCAATACAAAGTTAGACTGGCTACCTATAAATTTGAAGATGACGCACAAACTTGGTGGGAAGGATATAAGCAAGTCAAAGGAGGGGATGATTTTGACGCTAATCTTTCATGGGTCGACTTTCGTAATATCTTTTACGACAAGTATTTTTCGACCGCTGATAAAGAAGCTTATATCAGGGAGTATGCAGTGATTCGACAGGGGAGTGATGAACCAGCCTCTGAGTTCATTACTCGATTTTCAAGATTGGCTAGTATTGTAGGAGATGTTGCAGGATCAGCAGAAGTCCAGGCTGAAAAATGCAAGTGGGCAGTTAATGATCGAATTCGGAAGTCGATCATGTACATAAAATTTAAGGATATCACCGAAGTTGCTGATGCAATCAAAACTTTTGAATTCGAAAGGAAAGAATTCCTATCTCGAACTGGGGATAATAAGAAGAGAAATAGGGAAGGCCAATTTAAGCAGGAAATCGGCCAATCATCCACTACACCACCACATCAAGCTCGCAAAGTGCAAGGAAATCCAAACTTTGGAAATCAAGCACGTCCATGGCAACCTAGACTTCAAAACCCAAGGCCTGCTCAAAACCAAATTCAGTTGTATGCAGAACCTATTAGAGCTCAACCACTAAATCAATAAGTAAACCCGAATCAGATTACATACCCTCTATGTAATACTTGTGGTAAGAGACATCAAGGCGTATGTCACCGAAGTACAGGAGCCTGCTTTAGATGTGGCCAAACTGGACACATGATCAAGGAATGTCCTAAGAAAGATACTAAGAAGAATAATCAATCCAATGTTGGAGGAAGAATTTTCGCACTTTCCGCTACTGACGCTGCTAATATTCCAGGTACTGTATCTGGAACCCTTCAGATTGGCAAACGTAGTATCTATGTGTTATTCGATACAGGAGCAACTCATTCTTTAGTATCCCACTCGTTTACTAAGTATCTTCCGATAAGACCAACTCTCTTAGATCATACTTTAACCATTTCCACTCCCATAGGAACTTCGTCCGTAATCACTTACGTATATAAGAATTGTCCGATCCGTATTGAATCTATTGTGTGTAAGGCAGACCTATTTCCAATACATATGTGTGACTTTGATGTTATTCTAGGAATAGATTGGTTGTCTAGACATCAGGTAACTATAGATTGTCATTCTCGCCGTGTTATTTTCGGTAATCTTCATCATCCTGATATTATATATCAGGGAACTCAAGCTCATAAATCTCTTAAAATTATCTCTGCACTTAAGGCTCGAAAATCCATATCAAACGGCTGTGCTGGATTCCTAGCATCAATTAAGGATACTTCTGCTAGTATTAAGAGTATCGATAGCCACTCCGTTGTTCGTGAATATCCTGATGTATTTCCGGATGAACTTCCGGGATTACCACCCGACCGTCAGTTAGAATTCACCATCGACTTGATCCCTGGTGCCGAACCTATTTCTAAAGCTCCATACCGTATGGCCCCGATGGAACTGAAGGAGTTGAAGGAACAATTGCAAGAATTGTTAGATTTAGGATTCATAAGACCCAGTGTTTCACCTTGGGGTGCTCCGGTCTTATTTGTGAAGAAGAAAGACGGTAGTATGCGTTTATGTATTGACTACCGAGAGCTGAACAAGATTACTATTCGTAATCAGTATCCTCTGCCTCGCATTGATGATCTCTTTGATCAACTTCAGGGGGCTCAGTTCTTCTCAAAAATCGACTTGAGGTCTGGGTACCATCAACTAAAGGTCAAGAATGATGATGTTCCCAAGACCGCTTTTCGTACTCGATATGGTCATTACGAATTTTTGGTTATGCCCTTTGGGCTAACTAATGCACCCGCAGTCTTTATGGATTTGATGAATCGCGTATTTCACCAATTCCTAGACAAATTTGTTATTGTCTTTATCGATGACATTCTGGTGTATTCTAAGAGTCGCGAAGAGCATGAAGCACATCTACATATAGTACTTGGAACCTTGCGGCATGAGAAGTTGTACGCGAAGTTTTCCAAATGTGACTTTTGGCTTAGCCAAGTGTCATTTCTAGGTCATGTTATATCAGCAGAGGGAATTATGGTAGACCCAACAAAGGTTGAAGCTATTACAAAATGGCCAAGACCCACTTCTGTTACCGAAATACGAAGTTTCTTGGGTCTTGCTGGCTATTACCGAAGATTTGTTGAAAGATTCTCGGTAATTGCTTTACCACTCACAAAACTCCTAAGGAAAGGGGTGAAGTACTCATGGAATGAGGAACAAGAGAAAAGCTTTGAAGAATTAAAGAAACGACTTGTATCCTCTCCGATACTCGCTCTCCCTTCTGGATCAGGAGGTTACCAAGTCTACAGTGATGCCTCAAAGAAAGGATTAGGTTGTGTGCTAATGCAACATGGGAAGGTTATCGCTTATGCCTCCCGTCAGTTGAAGCCTTATGAAGTTAACTATCCTACACATGATTTAGAACTGGCCGCAGTCGTCTTTGCACTTAAGATTTGGCGACACTATCTGTATGGTGAAAGATGTGATATCTTTACCGACCACAAGAGCCTCAAGTATATATTTACGCAGAAAGAGCTAAATATGAGGCAAAGAAGGTGGTTAGAACTTTTAAAAGATTATGACGCAAATATTCAATACCATCCCGGCAAAGCCAATGTTGTAGCTGACGCATTAAGCCGAAAGAATTCCGGGACTATATCTTGCCTACAAATTCAACCTCATATTAGGAGGGATCTTGAAAGGATGAACATTTGGCTCCAGTTTAGTAAATCTGATGGATATCTAGCTAGAATGCAGATTGAACCCGACCTCATATCGCGGATCAAAGATGCACAAAAGCAAGATGGAGAACTTTGGGCAATTGTGCAAAATCTCGAGGTGGGTAAGCAATCTGAATTTAGTATAGACCATCAGGGGGTGATTTGGTGTGGCAAAAGACTTTGTGTACCCGATGACTCCACCCTTCGTGAGTCATTGTTAGCCGAAGCTCACAGCTCACCATTTTCAATTCACCCAGGATCTACCAAGATGTATAGAGATTTAAGACAGAACTTCTGGTGGAATGGCATGAAGGAAGACGTTGCTCGATACGTAAGTAAATGCCTCACTTGCCAACAAGTGAAAATTGAACACAAACGAGCAAGCGGTCTGTTGCAGCCATTGAATATTCCCATATGGAAGTGGGATGAGATCACAATGGATTTTGTTACTGGCTTACCTAAGACATTCAAGAAGAATGATGTTGTATGGGTTGTTGTCGATAGGTTATCAAAGTCAGCACATTTTCTACCAATTCAGCAAGGATTTTCGGTTAATAAGTTATCCGAAATATTTCTTCAAGAAATTATTCGACTCCATGGCACACCATCTTCCATTGTTTCCGATAGAGACCCACGTTTTACCTCACGATTTTGGAAAGGCTTTCAGGCAGCTTGGGGGACACGACTAAAGTTTAGTACGGCTTTCCATCCACAAACAGATGGGCAGTCAGAACGTACGATTCAGACCTTGGAGGACATGCTCCGAGCATGTGCACTTGAATGGTCTGGAAACTGGGATGAATATCTATGTCTTGTTGAGTTCGCTTACAACAATAGTTGGCAAGCAAGTATTGGCATGGCACCTTTTGAACTTTTGTACGGTAGGAAATGTCGCGCACCTATATGCTGGGATGAAGTCGGAGAAAAGATTATTGAAGGGCCAGAATTAGTTCAGATTACAAATGAAAAAGTCATTATAGCCCGAGAAAAACTGAAAGAAGCTCAGAATAGACAAAAGAGCTATGCAGATCAAGATAGAAGACCCCTCGAATTTAAAATTGGTGACCACGTATTCTTAAAGGTATCACCTTGGCGTGGTGTTCGTAGATTTGGAATTAAAGGGAAACTTAGTCCCCGTTTCATCGGTCCATTTGAAATCCTTGAAAGAATTGGAGAAGTGTCATATCGACTGGCTTTACCGCCTCAACTCTCTCACGTTCATAATGTTTTTCATATATCCTCTTTAAGAGGATATAATTATCATCCACTCCATGTCATTAGTTATCCGTTACTTTCAATTCACGAAGATTTGTCCTACGAAGAGGAACCAGAAGCCATCTTAGATCGACAAGAAAGGGTTTTACGTAGGAAAGTAATCCCGTTCGTTAAAATCCTTTGGAAAAATTACTCTGAACGCGAAGCAACATGGGAATCCGAAGAATCAATTCGTTCTCTATACCCTAATCTATTCTCGCAATAGAATTTTAGTCGAGTAACGGTAAATCTTGCTATTGGATATATGTTCATTTGTTTCTGTTTCCGGTCATTTATGCTTTACCTTATGAGAAGATATTTTAACTATAACTAAGTATATCTATGTAGGAAATATCAGTACTAATAATCACTCTAAATATCTGTAAGTCCCTATTGACTTTTTATACGATAAGATATTTTATTAGGATACAGTAGGACACATATGTAAGATAATTGACAACTACAGTCATGACCTTAGTTATGAATTCCAAATACACATGTGTGGTTAGGCGATTCTGGTTATATAAGTTAGTAACTCCGCTATAGACCTTTCGTTTCTGTTACTTATACGATAGGTTATATTCTTATTTGAAAAATTTCGAGGACGAAATTTCTTTTAAGGGGGTAATAGTTGTAATGCCCATAAATTTAAAATCATTATTATAGAAATAAAAAGAATAATAGTAATTATTTATTAAGGAAACCCTAAATGAGACACCCAAGTAAATTGGCATGAACCCTAAAAATTTTTTTAGAACAATAGGAATCAGGATCAGGGCCCCTAAAACTCAGGGGGGGCAAAACCCTAGTTACGATTATCTAAATAACTTGCTGGCCGTTTTGAATTTTACAATTTTATCAACTCAGCTAAGCTACTTAGACACGAAGCTACCTATAGAAAATAGGTGACCACTCGTGTAGCGCGACACGTATAGGGGTTACCCCTCGCGCTACGCGACAGGGACAAATTTCGCCTAACATAAATTACCAATAGCGTAGCGCGACGCCTACAAGTGATACCCCTCGCGCTACGCGACAGGGTCAAATTTCGGGTATAAATAGAGCAGTTTGGGACTTGATTTCTGGCACAAAAACGACGAAGAAATTCGTTATAAACACTGAGTTATAGCCAAAATACTACACAAACACACACGAATCACGAAGTGCTGCCGCAATCAGGGTAATTACTCGATCGCTATTACGATTCATTGTCCGGAATCAATATATCCCAAAGAATATCTAAGTGCTGCCCATATTTGGGTTATGTTTCATCTATCATCGGTAATCCGATGACTGAGCTGAAGCAGTGTACTTTATCGTTGTTGATGATTCGATATACGAGCCGAAGTACTGTACTTTATCGTTTGTCATTTTGATAAATGAGCCGAAGTATTGCACTTGGACATTCATTGTCCAAATTGATCTCGGGGAATTATCGTAATCGTTGTATTGATCACTAACTCTGTTTTGTGTGCATTATGGTGAAATTAGGTTAAAAGATTAATCAATAGGCGAAACTCTGCCCATATAAATCTAAAATATTAGCATAAAGTAGCTTCACTTTGGAGTTATTAAGGTACGGATCCTTACCCCACTCTTTATTGCTTAATATTCAAATTGTTATAAAACCATTAAATTACTATATCTGTTAAAAAAACTCCTCACGTCTTTGATTATCGATTCATTTGACAGTCCGTTCGATTCCTATCAATTGATTTAGTTTTCATGTCATGCGATAGTATTATGTTGTTACACTCATTATCGCATGTTCCGATATATGTTCCGTTTTGTTATGAAAATAAGTTTTATAAGTTATGTGAATAAGACCATTTGTACTCTGATACCCTGAGTATCGCTTCTCGTGGAGTGTCCCACGAGCATGTTGTTGTGGCATCAACATCATGTGCTCCATCCGTGACGGAGAGATTAGTTCACGGCGTCTCTTAAGTACAAGTGTGGTACATAAAGCTATTAGGAGGCGTATGGATCGATCCTAGAGTTTAAGTATAAGTATAAGGAGGTGGATAACGGGTATGCCAATTCGCCATCTCATGTGATAAATATACAGGAGTAGCTACCTGTGTATTGTCACGTTTTAAGTTTGCTCATGGGTACATCCGTAAGATATGATTATGAAATTTTGTTCTTGCATCGTATCATTTTCGCCTAAAGTTCCATCCGGATAAGATTTCATATGAAGCATTTATTTGTTATTTGAGCCTATAATTCCGTACTGAGCATTCGGCTCATTCCGTAAACTTTTTGTACATACAGGTCCACAAGTTACTTTGGGAGTGGAAAAGAGAGAAGAATAAAGCATAGGAATAAATTTGAAGATATTAAGTTAATTAAGATGAATATCTCCGCTTGTGTATAAATTTTAATAATCGTATGGTTGTATCCTTATCAAATAAATAAATGGAATTATGACTTTTGTTATGCTACCGTTATTGTGACACGTCAGCCCTTCCGGGTTGGGGTGTTACATACACATTCCCACTTCCACTCGGGAAGTTCAGGCTGTTGTAGTAAGCCAGACGGCTTTTGGTGCTCGGCTTTGACTTGAGCACAAGTCAAGCACTTTGCTACGTGGGCGGGCACAGACTTTTTCAAGCCTATCCACCAATAGTTTGCCTTTAAATCTTGATACATCTTGTCTGCTCCAGGATGGACTGAGTATTTGGAACTATGAGCTTCCTGGAGGATAACATCTCGTAGTCCTCCATAAATTGGAACCCATATACGTTCGTTCAATCTAAGGATTCCATCCTTGCTAAGAGTCAACTGCTCCTCAGTTACTCCTAACTTTTCACTAGGATAATTAGCTTCCAACACAGCCTCTCGCTGTGCAGCTAATATCCTCTCAATCAAATTGTTCTTGACTTCAATGCTCTTGGCATTGATTCGAATAGGTTTTACCCTTTCCTTCCTGCTCAAGGCATCAGCGACTACATTCGCTTTGCCGGGATGGTACCTGATCTCGCAATCATAGTCATTCAAGGTTTCCATCCAACGGCGCTGCCTCATGTTCAACTCCTTCTGGTTGAACAGGTGCTGGAGGCTTTTGTGATCAGAATAAATCACAAATTTAATACCATAAAGGTAATGCCTCCACAATTTTAGTGCAAATACAACGGCACCCAACTCCAAGTCGTGGGTGGTGTAATTCTTTTCGTGCACCTTTAATTGCCGTGAAGCGTAGGCAATAACCTTGCCCTTCTGCATAAGCACACACCCCATGCCTGTGTGTGATGCATCGCAGTAAACTACGAATTCTTCTGTACCCTCAGGTAAGGTCAACACAGGTGCGTTGCTTAGCTTTTGCTTCAGTATTTCGAAGGACTCTTGCTGCTTTGGGCCCCAAATAAACTTTTCTTTCTTCTTGGTTAGGGAAGTCAAGGGCGCAGCAATCCTTGAAAAATTTTCAATAAACCTCCGGTAGCATCCTGCTAATCCTAGGAAACTACGAATTTCGGTAGGCGTCTTTGGCTCTTGCCAGTTCATGACTGCCTCTACCTTAGCGGGATCCACTTGGATACCACGCTCACTCATAACGTGACCTAAAAACTGAACCTCTCGTAGCCAGAATTCACACTTTGAGAATTTGGCGTAGAGTTTCTCACGCTGTAGTAATTCGAGAATGCAACGGAGGTGCTTCTCGTGGTCAGCTTGGTTCTTGGAATATATAAGGATATCGTCGATGAAAACTATGACAAATTTGTCCAAATACGGCTTGCAGACGCGATTCATGAGATCCATGAACGCAGCCGGTGCATTTGTGAGCCCAAAAGGCATCACTAGGAACTCGTAATGACCATAGCGAGTCCTAAATGTTGTCTTATGTACATCCTCATCTCTGACCCTTAGCTGATGATAGCCCGACCTCAAGTCGATCTTCGAGAAATAGCTTGCTCCTTGCAGCTGGTCGAAGAGATCATCGATCCTTGGCAAAGGATATTTGTTCTTTATGGTAACTTTATTTAGCTCTCGATAGTCGATGCACAACCGCATCGATCCGTCCTTCTTCTTTACAAATAGGACTGGTGCTCCCCAGGGAGATGAACTAGGTCTGATAAAACCTTTCGCCAGCAGTTCATCCAACTGGGTCCTCAGTTCTTTCATTTCCGTTGGAGCTAGCCTGTAAGGTGCTCTTGCTATCGGAGCTGCTCCAGGAATGATGTCTATTCTGAACTCCACTTGTCTATCTAGTGGCAAACCAGGTAGTTCTTCAGGAAAAACCTCGGGGTATTCAGAAATGACAGGAAGATCCTCGATCTTCGGCTTAGGTTCTTCTATTATCACCTGAGCCATGTAAATTACGCAGCCTCTGTTCAAACACCTTGAAGCTTTGAGCATAGATACGTCCTCGGGTAACCCGTACTGCGTATCTCCTCGAATGGTAAGAGATTCACCACTCGGAGTCTTCAAAACTATCTGCCTTTTGCCGCAGATGATTTGGGCCTGATTATGGGATAACCAATCCATGCCTAGCACAATGTCGAAACCCGCTAATTTGAAGGGAAGTAGAGATAAAGGAAAAGAATGGTTCCTAATGGATATTTCACATCCCTCTAAGACAGTGGAGACGGTTTCTATCGTGCCGTCTGCTAACTCTACTTCGTATTTCACATCAAGGGTTTTGATAGGCATATTTAGTAGTTGGCAAAATTTCTGGTCTACAAAGGATTTATCAGCGCCATAATCGAATAGTACTCTTGCAAATATATTATTTACGAGAAAAGTACCTGTAAGCACGTTGTCGTTCTGGACCGCTTCCTTTGCATCCATGCGAAAAACTCTCGCATTTGACTTCTTGGTCTCTTCCGCCTTCTTGGCATACTTAGGGCAGTTACTCTTGATATGCCCCTTTTCATTACAACCATAGCAGGTTGCATCCTTGATCTTTTTGCATTCGACAGTCTTATGATCCTTGGACTTGCATAGTCCACAGGAAGGAGTCTTTGATTGCGACTGTGAGTTTGATGCAAATCTGCACTTCCCAGAGTGGGGTTTCTTGCAGATTTTGCAGTTGGGCCTTTCGCCAGCTTGCCCATCTTTCTTTGCCTCCGACCCCTTTTTGCCATCACCGTTTCCACGGTGCTTTTTCCCTGATCTTCGTGAGGTATCATCCTCACGTTTTCTCTTCTCAGCCTCCTTGTTCCTTAGTGTCCTCAGCCGGACAGCGTCTAAGGTGAGAGACAAGGAGAGGTCAGTAACTGACCTGAAGGTCGTTGGCCGAGAGGCCTTTACACTCGCCTTTATCGCGGGCTCCAAGCCCCCAATGAAACGGGCGATTCTTCTAGACTCTGGTGTCACAAGGTACGGAACCAGGCGAGACATCGTATTGAAGCTCGTCAAATAAGCCTGGCAGTCCAGGTTCGTCATTACCAGTGACACAAAGTCAGCCTCGATCTTCTCAACCTCATGCTGAGGGCAGTAGTTTTCCTTAATGAGAGCAATAAATTCCTCCCATGTCATCTTGTACAAAGCAGACTTACCAGATGCCTGCACCAACGCTCTCCACCATGCCAGGGCCTCGCCCTTAAATGACTGGGACACATACTTCACCACATCCCTCTCTGCACACCCGCTGATGTCCACAATAGTGTCCATCTCATCTAGCCAGGTGATACAATCAACAGCACCTTTCTCCCCTGTAAATTCCCGGGGCTTACAAGATACAAAGTATTTGTAGGTGCAACCCTTAGCATTTGATGCATCAGTATATTCCCTATCGCGATGAACGCTGTTCTCAGTGGACGAGTGTTTGTCGTCATCTTTCTTGGGTTGAGAGGGTGGTTTGGAGTGTGTCTTTGGTTTAGAGGGTGGTTTTGATACGGTTCTGCCTTGGGACTCAGTATATTGACGATCAAGAGCTGCCTGAACAGCATTGTCAATCAGAGCCTTTAGCTGTGCGCCTGTCAGATGCACTGGCGCATTGTCGTAGTCATCTTCATTTGTATGGCTGTTCTCTCCATTGGGATCCGCCATTGTAACTTGAATCTGCTACAGAAGATAACAAAATTTTATTCAGGAGATTATTATATAATTGTCTTTTATGACAATTTGTCAACCATGGTAACAGAGACCATATTTGGTTAACTTTTTACTTCATTACATATTAGGATTTGAGTATATCCTATTTCAGCTATATCAATAATAGTGGCGGCATAAAGCCTAATCACGAGGATGTTTTATACTATTAGCCGAGATTTCAGAGAATCAAAGGCATAGAGATTTGAACCGTAGTCCTTTTATCTCTTTCTGACAAGGAGTCATAGACCACCACTGCCCTTTTGTCTTTATAAGACAATTATTACGGCCCATAGGCACTTACACCTCTAATGGATGTTTTGATATGGTTGGCCCGTAGGCACTACATCACTAATGGATGGTTTAATATGATTGGCCCGTAGGCACTACATCACTAATGGATGTTTTAATAGGGTTGGCCCGTAGGCACTACATCACTAATAGATGTTTTAATATAATTGATCACCTTCATTGGTGATTTAACCCACGATTTATAAATCATTTAGTTGGGTTTTGAAATCCTTAAAGGATTACTGTATAAGAATGACGTGCGTGATTTTAACGAATCACATCTGCCATGGTTGTTAACATGCTTGCAGCGGTTAACAAGGAATCTGAATCTTTTAATTAAGTCCTACCATCTTGACCGGATCTTAAAAGACACCAGGCTAGGTTTCACTCGTAAGATTCTTTATTTAGGCAGATCAATTTAAAAGGAATGGTTTTGATTTATTTCTTACATATTAAAACAAAACTCATAACATACATTCCAAAATCTCAAATACAATTACATATTGCCCTAAACGGGTCTTTCAAATAGTACATACCTCCATAGAGGTTTAAAATAAGTGACAAGTCCACGCAGGGACTAATACAAGATAGGTGTCCATGCAAGGACTAAAAGATAAGTCCACGTAGGGTCTGAAATACGATAAGTGTCCACGCAGGGACTTATTTCAAAGTAGAAATTACATTAGTACAACTATTAAGGGCTAGTGGTCACGTTTCTTCTTTTTGCCCTTTAATAGGTTCGCTAAGCCCTTGAGAAATCCTCGGTGGCTCTTTTTCTCTTCTTCGAACTCTCTCTCCACACGATCTAGTCGATGGAGTATCTCTTCTTGTTCAGGAGGAGAGAAACGTGGTTGTGGCGCTTGTTGCGGAACTACAGGTCTGGGAGGTATTGGATACCCATGAGCTGAGTAGTCCGCTGCTCCCATGTTCCCATGAGCTCCGTCAGGGTAGCGTGCATTATATCTAGCCGACACCACATACGGGTCGCGCTCATAATTGTAGTTGTATTGTGCTTGTGACGGTTCGAACGGGTTGTAAGCCGTTGGACCCGTGTAAGCAGGTATGGGTTGGTCATACCCAAATGGTGGCGAATTTGCTGCAGCTGGTGCGGAGTTCGCCTCCTGTATAGGACTTGAAGGTCCTTCTTCTTGTAGTGGCGGATAGTGGCTACTACTAGAGTGTCGAGGGGTGCTGAAGTGGATACCCCCTCCTCCTCGTGTGGACATACGAGCATTTGTCCTCCTACGCCTTGGCGGATCAGGCATTACTGGTTGCGCCGGTGGCGGAGGTGGTGGCGTAACTGCCTCAAAGCGTGAATCCTCAGAGGGATCCTGTGGATGTCGCGGTTGTTGTGATGTCTGTTGAGGTGGCGTGTAGTACCACTCATGTCGGTCGAACAACGCTTGGAAACTGTCTGGTCCCTGATAGGGTGTGCCATGGAAGGATGACCCATCAGAGACTTCTATCGGATGCGTGGGCGTACCACGAGCAGGTTCAGTTGGATCAGTATCTTCATCCATATGGTCTTCGGAGAAGTGATCTTGTGGTCCTAATGGAACAAAGCCTGAAGGTTCCTGTATGTAGTCAGCCGGATTAAACTGACCTATGAAGTATGGAGTAGGGTCGTCGTAATTTCGGTGTGATACCGAACGTTGTAGAGGTATGAAGGAAGGTTGTGGGTTGTTGGGATCATTCTCTGAGTTTGGCCCAAAGGAGTGCCGGTATGACGGCGTCGAGCTGTGCGAGGTGGAATGCCTCGCGGGTTCGTAAAGGTCTCTTCGTCGTTGTGGTTCTTCGCTCCTTGTCATTGAAGGATGTCTTGTACCTGATGGTCCAGCTTCGTTATCGTGATGTGTCACGACATCTCCTCTGCCTCTTCTTCCCCTTCCTCTTCCTCGGAATATAACAGGTGGCATTTTTCCTGCTTTATAAAACTTTAAAAATTGAAATGAAAGTAATGACAAAAGGAGTATTAATCCGAATTTGTCCTAAGTTATTGTCTAGACTCAAGTATGTGCAATTGTGTCATTGAGATTAAACACAATAGAGTAGTGTTTAATTCACTCAACGTTGGCTCTGATACCAACCTGTCACACCCCGATTTCCACGTGTCTCACCAGTGGGCCCGGTGGGGGATTACCGTGACGATGTTGGCAACAATATAGTCAAACCACACAATTATATAAATGCACAGCGGAAGCTTAAAGATAAATATATACTTCAACCTCTGGTTGTAATATCAAATGTATTACAGAAGTCGAATATATCCACAGTGGATCAAAATAATAATAAAATATTGTTCATTTAGATACGGCATCGAGTTTGCGAGACTATTCATGATGCTTAGGAAGCTAATACCAGCCCATTTCGTATAGTACCTGCACTTAATCTTTTTGGGGAAAATACGTCAGTTTACACTGGTAAATACATTCAACTGACACATTTGAAAATGTTTATTAAAATTGATTTGAATGCACAAGGCACAAACTCTTTTATAACTTGGGAAAATTATTAAAATCTTGTGAACGTTTTACATGTTCTTTTATGCGTTCAGTAGCCCGGGTCGTGCCGGGTTAAAGATTTATAGACACACCACATTGCGTAAAACCGTAGTATAAAAACCAACGGCTACGTCTTTTAATTTAATGTCGACAATATATACCGGGTGTACGCCTACACCGGGATGTCGATGGTCGTGGCCATTTCGTAAAATGATGCCAAGGATATCCGGGACAACGGTCATTAAACCCCCCAAAGGCTTTTAAGAAACAAAACTGTTTAAATGAGCCGATCATATTATTTAATTAACCACCTAAGCGATGGAAAAATATAATGCTCAATCAAGCGGTATTAACATACCGTAACCCAAGCCCATATAGGGGAAATAAGTTAAAGTATTTACCTTTGCAAGTATATATCCTTAGTTCGATTAAATCGCCGATAGCTTTTACCGGGGCTCCTAATCTGGAACGAAGGTTTTAATTAACCTCTTAGAATCCTAACGGGTCCTTATATTAGCCGTAGCCTAGACCGGTTGGTTCCGATATATATAGATATGGTTTAATCGCGCGAAAAGGCGAAAACCGAGAATGGAATGTGGTTCTGCCCCAAACGAGTTCAGAGACTTGTTTTATATGGGTTCAAGGTTCACACTCTGGATTTTGGGGTTCAAATAATATAATTTGACCCGTATCGGCTAATTTATGAAAACTAGTTTCATAAGCCGAACCGTGCGCGCAATAGGCGAAACGGTTAACCATGAGAGTCTTACGCTTATTTCCTAAGTCAATATGCCTTAAAGAGGTTGTGGTATCAGTAGGATACCTTCCGTGGTGCCCGTAACGAGTTTTAGTTAAAGTACCGCCCCGTAGGGGTTTATTGGTTATTTTAAAGACTTTTAAAGGGCTTTTCGAGTTCTACAGGAAATCTGAGTTTCCCGGACAGCTTATAAAGCTTAAAATACTTTATTTATTATTTAAAATCAGTAGCAACTGGAATCGGGTCAAAAGACCTTGTAGAACTCAAGTTTTGGCCGAAAAGGGCATATTCGGTATTTACCGAACCGTAGCCATAACCGCAGGTTATGAGCGAGGTAAAAATTATTAAAAATCTTTAAAATTCCCAAAATATTATTTTAATACAGTGGGTAAAAGTTTTGGTGACGAAATCTTGGTTTAGATAGGCGTTATGCTAATTGCGCCGTTTATTACAAAAGTTTACTTTAGTTGCGCTATTTAGCATAACTCTCATTCTAGACCTCGGATTGACGTGAAACTTTAAAGACATGCTTATAATTTAATAAGCAAGGTTCTGGTCCGTTCACGTGTCCGGAATACTCGTTTTATTTTCGAAATGGCGTTACGGTCAACTTTTAGGCGATTAACGGAAATGTGCAAAAGACTCGGATAACTCATGAACCGATCACAGAGGTTTATACCATCATGTAACCTGGTCCTAAGAGAGTCCTAAGGTATATCTATACCTCACTAAAACGGGTCAGAACTGAAGTCAATGCAAAAGTCAAACTTTTGCGACATTCGGCTCCGAACCGGGTCAATATAGCAAATGGTCGATTCAAACGAGCGCAAACAAGTTTATATGCTTAATATCATGTTTTATGAACATCAAAACAGGTTTCATAACGTATACATTACAGATTATGTAGAAAACGGCAAAATGACTTTCTGTTGACTTTTTAAGTGCGCGTTTGACTCGATATTTGACATAGTTAGAGTGGTGATCAGAGGGAACCCTTTTAGGGGTTTATTATCCTCATAAATACCAACTCATAACCACTTTTGATTCGTCATAAGACTGAACCATCACTGATTTAATTAAAAGTCAAACCGTATTTACGACGGTTTGGTTTCTAGCCATTTACTAAGCATAAAATGAACTACCATTGATCTAAGCAACTTACAGAAGTTGAGAGCTGATTATAGAGCAGAGAAGAAGACTTGGAAGCTCTTGAAATGATCAGATAGAAGTGTTTTGAGTTGTGATGAACTTATGGACATAACCTTGCTATTTATAGCCAATGTCAAGGTCCAAGATCATCACACAAGGGTCTACAAGTGCCCTTGGATGAATGGCAGGTGCCCCTAAGTGATATGGGTCGAGCATAGGGTGCCCATGCCTCATTTATTGGTTGTTGGTCGTTCAAAGGCTCCAAAAGGCATGTAGTTACAACTTTCTGCATCTGGGCGTCCCACGCGGCCCGCATGGGAGTTCCATGCACTTTTAATGCGGGTCGCCTGAGTTTCAAATATCAGGCGCGTAAAAGAGGAGGCTCGCGGCCCGCCTCAACTTAGGCCAAGACATCACGCGGGTCGCGAGGGGCCTGTTTTTCAGATTTTTAAAATCTTTTGTAATGATTATCAGAATCCGGTAATTAATAACGAAATCTTTCGTAATGATTTACCTGACCTTTCGGGTTTGAAGGGGTAACTTTGCGGTTTGGCCCTCGGTTAATTACAACTAAGGACCTCGTGTTATTTACCCGCGTTGTTAAGTCCCTGATTGGTTTATTAATTATTCAGAAAGCCTTAACTTTCATTATTGACGCTTTTAACCCTTCTCCTACGAATTCGATCGTAACTTTCTCGTTTCATAACGAAACTTCGTGAAATTTATGTATTATATTTTAGTGAGTGTATAATACCGTTACAAAGCCTTGGGAACGCCAAAGGGTCACTCAGAGGTATAATTAAACATGTTGACACGGTTAACCCCTGTAGCTTGTAATCTCTCACTTTCTTTCGCGTTTCGCTTCTGTACGATCTATGATTTATTCGTTTGAAGGTTCAAGCATTATTTAGGGTTACTATACAGTATATTTACCCTTGTTGACATTTATAACCCTCGAATTTATATACTTTCAAGGTTTGTCAAAATTTGTCCTTTATTTAATATAAATGCCACGTGTAATCAAATGACACGTGTTAACACATTATTGGACGCAAAAATTCGAGGTGTTACACACTTGTTTCATATGACACATGATAAAAGCGCTTCTCTAGACAATCTGGGATTATGTCCCGTTTCAGGGGTTCTTTGTGACAACTTGTATTTTCGACCCTAATAACCCAAAAAAAAGGGTTACACACCTTAAAATATTTGTTATTAAAATAAACTTAAATGATAAAGCTTGCGGCAAGTGAAACATATTATTTAACCGACAATTCTTGTCAAGCGTATTTATATATAATTTGTAGGCATATATACGAAATACATTCCGAATAATTGTTTTGATGTAAGCTAAAATGGATAAGTTAACGCTGTATTTATTTTATATAATTTAAATGAACGGATTCGTTTTAACTTGACACATGACGTTAAGCGGGTTGGTACACATGGGCTAAGCCCAACCCACCTACCAAAACCCTAGCTATATAACCTTCTCTTTTTCTTTTCTCGTTTCCCTTACCCTAGCCTCCACCTAAACTAAACACACGCACACGCCTACTGTAGACAACACAAACCCTATAGCCCCCATTGTTCTTCTCTAAACACACACACGTTTCTAGTTCCTAAGAGAGTGAGGCGAGATAGGGTGGTGGTGATCGGCTACCTGCTCACAACAGCGTCGCGGCAACGACTCATGGCAGGACGGTTGGTGCGGTAGTAAGGACGGGATGATGTCTGTCAAGCAACTAGGAGTTGGTGATCCGGGTAATGACAATCAACGCCGGTGTGAACGAGGCGGCTAGGGCCATGGCCGCAAATCCAGGAACAAAGGGGCTCCGATGATGGTTGTTCTTATCACCTCGAGACCTGGTTGAAGCCCCGACGAGCCCCGGTATCATGTGCAAACATCCGATCTATTTCCAGTATGTGTTAATTCCGTTTCTTCATCTTCGAATCTGATATTGTCGGTTGGTTTCCTCGTCAACGGTGAGGTCGTTTGAGCCGTGAGTCTGGTTATGGCAAGTTAGCGACGGGTAATGATGTATGAAAAAAAAATATAATAAAGGTTGGCTATACTAGCCTTGCATGGCAATTGATCTAAGAGTTACTGTTATGGGACCGGAGATGTGTTGTGATGGGTTGTCATCAATGAGAAGTGGCTATGGTTTGAGGTTTGGGATTGGCTATATATGAAAGTGTGTTGCTTTATAGCATGGTATGATGCAAGGCAGAATGTATCGAATTCCTTGATGTTGCATGGGAATAATTATAATGAGATGTTACATGGACTTTAGGATTTCCATCACAATTGGAATGGGCTACAGTATGGTGGTACGTGATTAGCCATGGCATTAGTTGACATTAGAGAATGATCTCCATGGCTTATGTATGCCACGCATGAAGATGATGATGACTTGGTTAAACACGTAGTTCGAGGCTTACGCGCAACGGTTTGTGAGTGTTTGATTAAGGTATAACTCGTTCGTTTAATATAACTTGATATTTATATATATATGTGTGGCGGTTTTTATAGTTGTTAAAAACCGTGGACCCGAGCTCTAGAACCCGACCCAACCAACTAAATTGTCGAATTGTAAACATATTATTTACACATATATATATATATTTACAAACACTTGAAGTTCTAGGACATTTTATGTAAACTCCCAACACACTCATGGATTTTTTAATACAAACAATATGTGAAATTTATTTATTACATAAATATAATATAAGTATTCGTTGAGACTAAGCAATCCATGACACAAACAACAGTTTCACAAAGCTGGTCATTATAAACTATCTACATGCAATTATGTGTATGAAACCTTGATTATATTTAGAATACACATGGTACATATATTTGAGACGATTGTTTTATTTTATATAAACTTGATGGTTTTATTTTATTTAAAGGTGTATATATATGTATCACATGCACAACTCATACACTAAGTTTGTATATACAGACTCATACTAGTATTTATGTATATATATAGATACATTTATTTTGGCGAACAAATGTTTATAACTATACAATTTAATTCCAATCTTAAGACGACCATGTCTATACTCCTCACATACATCTAGATATCTATAGGAGCATGCATGTAGATGAATAACTTATGGGTACGTTTATTTCAGGCATACAACACCCAATCCGACAATAATTACCAACGTACTTTAACATTCCAACAAATCATTAGAGTTCGATCACACATGAAACAACCTTATTCGAGTATTGGTTACTTATAATGTGCTACAATTATTAGGGATGTCTTGGTGAATATCGGCATGCTATGCCAGTTCGTGTCTCTAACACATAGTACTTTTGGATATGACATGCACCCTAAGGTGAGTTCACTGCACTTTTCTAAGCATGCGTCCCGGTGGTTTGGGACATCTGGTAAACGTTTCTGAAGGGAATACTGGGTAAACTGTTTAATTGGGATGTTGGTTATTGAACACAGTATAAATCATGTAAGACCCCGTACATCTACCGTGTTGCTGAAGAAGCAACGAGGTATTTAGTTGATAGCGCTATTAGGTTTGGCACCCTCACACCGGGCCGAAAGGACGGGCGTGAACTAATTACCTGGACTTCATGACCAATGCCTGGTTAGAGGCATTGGGGTTGGGCATTCTCATCGTGTATATATAAGACCCCTTACATCTATTCAAGGTTGTTTGATACCTTGACCTCATGACCAATGCCTAAATGGAGGCATTGGGGTTGGGCATTCACATCTAGTCGCCACATACGGTAATCGAGTTAATAACAACATCAAATCAAATTATTGAACTATTGAACTGTTTTATACGCATACCTGGTAACTAAACATGTTAACAAAACTTTGAACTCACCAGCGTCGTCTGACACACTTATTTGCATGCTTGTAGGTCGTTAGATGTCTTGGATTGGAACTTGCTGTCTGGAGTAGCTGGAGTGGTAATGGGTCGACTGGAGGGATTCATGTGGTTGAACTATTGATATCATACATTGGTTTTTGAAACAGTTTAACATTGGTTTACTATTTGCTTCCGCTGGACATGTTGGTTTTCATTTAAACTCGTTGATGGTATTTTACATTAATAATTAAGGATTTTATTTTGAAACTTGTACGCGTTCAATGTAATTAGTGGCTCATTATTGGTACGTCACACGCCTAACAGGGACATTCCCTAGGTGGTATTTTGGGGGTGTGACATTCTTCATCGCCTAGTCAGGCGAACGAAGAAGCAGCACTTTGGACATTTATTGGTCTTCAAACATCTAGAAAACATTTTTTGAGAACACCCCTGAATTTATCGAAGTTGTAGAATGAGATCCTCCACTGTTTGGTTATCATCTTTCAACCCCATTTTCCCTAAAAAAAATATCGATTCTGTTTTTCAACGGGAATGTAATGCAATGATTTCTCTTAATTGAATAGATAGACACTTGATTTCTCTCGTTGAAGATCAGATCCTGTTGGTCAAAGGGGATATGTTCTTTGGCCTGTATTTTGAGCTTGACGCTACCAACAGTGTCTGAACCTTTGACTTCAAGTGGCACGATCTTACCCGTGTCGGTCTTGACTAAATTGCAATAAAAAACACACACAAAGATTCAAGTAAACTGAAGCATTAAATCAAAATAAACACACACTTATCAACATGCAGGCCTCATAATAACTCGCGGATTAGCCCTAAAACAACAAAATCTATGCAAATATTTATATAACGACGATGATCGGCAAAAAGAAATCTTACTCTTTATCTTGCAATGACGTTGATGTAGCAAATTGTACCATTTAAGACTAACTGTAATTTGACTACAACTTTCTCTCTCAAACCTTTCTAAAAGTAGAAAAAAATAAAACATTAACAACTAACAAAGATCGAAGAACAAAAGAAGAAAGTGTTCCTCTTTGTTACCAAGCATGTCATCTGAAACAATTAACAGGACATTGTTGCTCAACAGGATTTGCTTCCGGTGATCTCTGTTAAACTTCTTCGGGATTTTCTATACATTCGAGTATTGCAGTTTTGAAAGATGACCAAATAGATATCTGAATAACCGATACAGAAACCGCATTTTTCTGCACCGGATAACGAATATGAACATTGTATTTATCACGAAAGTACTGAAGAACCGAGATAACACCTCCGGTTTCATCATGAAAACTAAAAGAACATAACAATATAAATTAGTCAAAGATATCATATAAATTGACAAAAAATTATAAAAAAGTAACTTATTACTTGATAAATAATAACACTAATATATATATGTTTTGTAAAAATAAAATAACTTTAAATCAACTTTAAATTAAATATGTTTTATAAAAAAATCTACAACTTTCAACAAAAAAACACAAACAAATACAATCAAACAACAAACCAACAACCCTTTTTTTCACCAAAACCCTACTTTTTGCCCCAAAGATAAACTGCCAGACCAAAACGCCCCGCTTTGGCCAAAGCGGGCCGCTTTGGTACGAGGTCGCCGGACATGAAGTGACATGCTCAGCCTTTATCTGTTGACTTTAATCCAAAGCGTCCCGCTTTGGCCATAGCGGGGCGTTTGGGTGTGTGAATAGACCAAATGGGTGTGTGAATAGATCCAGCCTTATTTTATTATAAATGTCAAAAGTAATAATTATGTTTTTTATGTTATTTACTTTATTACATTATTTTATTATAAAGGTTAAAAGTAATAATTATGTTTTTTATGTTATTTTATTTTATAATACTTTTTTTTTTACTTTTTTATATTTTGTTATACTATTATTAGTATTCATAGCAATATTAATAAATAAATAAATAATCAAGACACTTTATTAATAAACCACAAGGTCTTTTATTCGACCTTCTTTTGATGACGACAACATCGAGTGAGTATGCCAACTTTTGTACCCAAATCATCAATTCTTCATAAGACCCGAATACCTATAAACGAAATTTGGAAATAACACAACCAATATATAAACAAATTATATATACTAAATTAAAACAATAAAATGCAACAAATTATATATAATAAACAAATTATATATAACAATCAAATCTGTTTCATTTCGTGAATAAAGTAATAAAGTAAATAACTTTTATAAGAATTATGTTTATTATATGAAAAGAAAACTTTTGTAATCAAATAAAGTAATAAAGTAAATAACTTTTATAACAATTATGTTTATTATATGAAAAGAAAATTTTGTAATAAAGTGCCAACAGAGGTGAGATAAAACAAAGCAAACATGAATGAGGACGACGAAAAGACAAGAAAGGACGACGGCTCTGGAGAAATCAAATGGCGGCTCCGGCGAAATCAAGTGGCGGTTCCGGTGAACATGAATGGTTCCGATCGACGGCTCCGACGATGATGATTCAAGAAAACAAAGCAAGAAACATGAATGAGTTTTTTTGTACCTGATTAGTGACAAATTGAGGTGTCTTCATGATAAAATCTTCTTCCATTAACCGGAGGTGTGCGGTGGGTGGCGGTAGCCGGACGGGTGGTAGAATATTGGGTTAAAAGCTTGTTCCATTAAAGTTGGTTTATGGAAACTTGTTTCATTAAAGTTGGTTTATGGAAAATTGAAATAAAATTGAAAAGTTGACTGAAATGACTAACTTGTGGGTAAAGTAAAAAAAGTTTGACTTTCTGAATGTCTTTAAGGGTGCACGGGGCACCTTCGGTGACCCCATGCGGGGAGTGTGCTCACCGTGCGGGTACACCGCCACTAACAAAATTTCCCCGCACGGTTTGTGTTTAGCTCGGTGTGTGCTCACCGATTGAGAGAGAGGGGGTGATTGGTTGTTAAGGTGGATCCACCCTTTTTCCACCAATCATATTTTTTTCTTCATTTTTTACAAAAAAATAATTGTGTGAGTGGA
Source organism: Helianthus annuus (assembly GCF_002127325.2). Taxonomy (NCBI): domain Eukaryota; kingdom Viridiplantae; phylum Streptophyta; class Magnoliopsida; order Asterales; family Asteraceae; genus Helianthus; species Helianthus annuus. The sequence goes on from NC_035438.2 coordinate 32,853,102, forward strand.
GTGATACCAACGTTTGAGTGCAAAATGAGAACTTAAGAGGAGAGTTGACATGAAATAACCTGATTGGCACGTAAGGAGCACCCCGTTCACCCTAACAATACCCTTTTCCCTTTAATAATGAGATGGCCATAAATTCAAAGTCAAGCTACCAACAATAACATTTTATCAATTTGGTCATATAATGGAAAACAAATCAACGTTAAATCAATTATTCATTGTTTTTTTATTGATACTTGTAAGCTATTGTCAATTTCTTGTTTATATGATGTAGAGAAAAGTCTTAAGTTCGAAGATAAAAAAAACAAAAACATAAGGGGATACGGAGTGGCATGCGGCAATCAACGGCAAACTAGTTTGCCGAGCGGCAAACACCGCCGCCGGCAAACTTGGGACGCGGCAAAGGAGCAAAATCGGTGATGGATTACCGATTCGAGAAGAGGGAGAAGGAGAGAGAGGGAGGGTATTGTGGGTGGGGTCCATTCCTATCTCAACCAATCACACCTTTTTCCTTTTTTTTAAAAAAATAGTTTACCACTTCACCAAGTGTTTAAACCATTGCCAACATTTTTCACCAAAATTTAAACACTTTTGCCTAATTGACATGACACGCTCTCATTGATCGGTTTTTTGGTTTGGCACTTTAAAGTGTTTAACCACTCCTTATACCCTAAAATTAGAAAGAGAATAGAACAGAATAGAAGTTTGTAATAAAGGAAATTCACAAATTTAATTAGTCACTTTTCAAAACCTATAAAGATACCATGAAAAGGATAACTCAATTGAAACATAACGTATTTATATCAAAATTAGTGTATTTTTACATTAAATCACGTGTTATCTTCTCGACAACATTAATTTCATACGTTATCTTCGTGTCAACATGAATTTCAACGCACTTTAATCTCATTTTTTTATTTTGGGCTTAAATCATGCGTTATCTTCTTGTCAATATTAATTTCATGAATATCTTAGACTAAAGGGAATGAGGTCAGAAAGAAGCAGGACGGGACGGTATGAACTAAGGTGGAGACGACGTGACAACTGTCGCGAGATGGAGAGAAAGGTTGAGGAGTATAATTCATAGCTATACATAAAAAAGATTTAAAAAAAAACATCTCTATAGTATTACTCCCGAGTCCTGATCATATCATATCTAGTAAATATCCTTTAACAAAATACAAAACAAAACCACCATGTTTTATACCAAAACATCAACCTAACCCACATCAATCCACCATCTAACAAAACGCACCAGTCCCATTCGCCGGCGGGATCTCAAAATGCCACAACCGTCCAGTCCCATCCTTCAAATACTTCCGACACAAAAACTCCTCCGCATAACTCTTCTCCACCCTCCGATCAACATCGTGCAAAAACACATGCGTCACACCGGAGCCCTTCCTATTCCGTGCCATCACCGCCGCCGTATAAATCGCCGACATCCTACCTGGCGCCTCCTTAAAATACCCCCTAGGCGCATCAATCATAATCATATCCCACTCCTTATCATACACCACATCCGGCAACCCCGTCAACGCTAACTTACACCGCCTGTTTCCTCTAACATACGCCTTCGTCACCCCCGTTACCCCACACTCCGGCTCCGACTTATACGTTCTCATCAACTCATCCGCTTCCGAAAGCTGTGTACGGTAGCTAACGTGCGCCGCTTTCAAATCCGGAGCGGTTTTGAGCACCGTGTGGACCCATTTCGGATCTTCTTCGAGGAATACGGTTAACCCACCTGGGTTAAACGCGGCCCACATTAACGAGTCGTGACCTAGACCGAACACGAGGAAGTTACAGGGGGAAATTGTTTTGAGAACGTTGAAGGAGATTGTAATCTCGGCGAGAGATTGTTGGGGGACGATTTTTGAGGTGGCGTAATGGAGGATTGCGCGGAGTTGGATTGGGGATTGTGTGGAATGGAAGTTGTTGAAGGTGCCGGTGCAGACGAGGTTGGTGGTGGTGGTGTTTCCGATGAAGGTGAAGATGAAGAGGGCGGTGCCGATGAGGGCCAGCACGATGAACGCGGCGGAGATTTTACGGTCGGGGAAGAGGCGTGGATTCATGGTTTTTTTCTTTTTTATTTGATTTAGGTTGGAGAGAAAAACACGAAACACAAAGGGTATAGAAATGGTTCTCTGGTTTTTGAATGGGAATGCTGATGAATTGAGGTTGATGTTGATGATGATGGTGATGGATTACGTGGTACACGTATATTAGTGATGATGTTGAATGACTAAAATGTCCCTCATTAAAAGAATTGTCTATTGTTATCAAGCAAATTACAAATTTTGTACTTTGTGCTTGTAATAAATTTGAGGGGATGTCATTTGTCTTTAAAATTGATGATATATTTAATATTTCAAAATCATCCATGTTATGTTTTTTAGACTTAACTCAATTAATATTTTTTATTAAATTAGATCACATAAGGATAGTTTAGTATTTATACCAATTTATTAAAATATATATTAACAAATAAAACAAAAATAAACTTACAAATTTATTATATGTATGTATGTATCTATAGATAACACAAATACCCATTTCTCCTACCTCTCTTCACTACCACCAAAAGCCACCACCAACCACCTCTCTCAACCTCTATCGCCACCGCTCTCAACCACCATCAAACCTCCACAGAAGACAATTGTTGGGGAGATCATCCAGTGGAGATATCCAAAGCTGTATTCTGATCGAGTGGTGGAGTTAGGGTTCTGTTCGGTGGTGGATGGCAGCAGTGGTGCGAGAATGACCACTGAAAGGAGTGGATGGCAGCAGTGTTGCGGACGTGGATGGCAGCAGTGGATGGCAACAGTGGTGCAGTATATCCTTTGTTTCGTTTACCGCTGAAAGGAGCTGTCGCTGTCGCCTTTCATATTCAATTCTAACAGTCACCGCAAGTGTGAGCATCAGCAACCACGAAATCAACGGGTATCTTCACCTTCACTCATTATGAAATCATCGCAATCTTAAACCTGATGAAAATGGTCAATTTCACTACAATAATATCAATGAAAATGACGTCCCTCAATTTCTAAAAATAGGCCCTAACAATATACTAAACGAGAAGAAATAGGCCCGCTAGAAGTGGCAAGAATTATACGGCTGATTTGGGTAACGATTAAAGGATTAAATTTAAATCTACCATAATTGTTATTTAAAGGATCAGTTGTGGGTTATGCGATGGAGTGGTGGTGGAGAGGAGGTGGTTGCAGAAGGTGTTTGGAGATCTAGCGTTTGGGTGGATATAAAATGGGAAAAAGGTGGAAGGGTTGGTGAAATGACTTATTTGCCCTCATGTGCAACTAACATGACCCGATTTTACTGAAAAATCTAACTGAGTTAGGGCTAAAGGACAAACTGTGTAACATTTGGAAACATTAAGTACAAAACACATCAATTTTAAAGACAAAGGACACCGCCTGAAATTTGGTACAAAGATAAAGGACAAACTTGTAATTTACTCATTGTTATTTAAGATGAACCGGTATTTTTTTTGCGTGCGTTACGACGTGCTAAACTGTAAAAAGAGTAACATGTTCGAAATTTTATATAAAAAAAAAAAAACCAAAACCTTTACGCAAACTGTGTAAATGCGGCAAGTGATGTAAGGCTCGGTTTCGATCACTTGTACGTTAGTAGCCACCACATGAATAAAAATGACGTTGAAAAGGCGATAAAAATAAGAAAGTTAAATAGTTGAGTAAAACGTCTAAATGTAAAGATTATGTTAAAAGTTGCGTGAATTTGTATTTGAGTACACAATTTCTTTTTAAGAATGTTAAAAATAAGAATTTCATTGACACATATCATTCATTATTTTGTTGGTTCCGCACCTTGGTCTTTGACCGCTTGAATTTCAATGAAAAAAAAAAAACTATTTATCTTGTTATTTTTATACATGTAAAATTGTAAACCCTGATTAGACAAACTTTTTATAGACACTCACTCCTCTTAAATGGTTAAATATATTATAAATTTTAGTCAATTATATATTATATATTATATATATATATTATATTATATATATATATATATTGTTGACGAAAATCTATGAATAGTAATTTTAATTTTATAATAATATATAGCTTTTTTAATCATTTATTATTTTAATAGTGTAAACTTAATTGTTATATTTGCTTTTCACTTTTCACATATTTTTATTTTATTTTCTTTTTTTAAACCATATTTCATCTATTACTTATTTTTAGTAATTATTTTTCTTTTTTCTAAATCATATTTCTTTTTAGTTAATTAGATATTTTATTAATAACTTAGATTCGTCATTTTTTCCCTTGACATTCCCGTATAAGTTTTGTTAAAAACAAACATGTATTTAAAATAGAGTATTTATTTGGTATCATAAAACGGTACGATGATAAATGAACCGATTTTCTGACGGTTTGACTTTCTAAACAAGATGCTTCTTTTCAAATAATGTTTGTTTTACCTTATTATTTGCTTCGTTTCGCCGCAACGCGCGACGTCAACAAATCTAGTAAGTAGTAAAGTAGATTGTTTGATTCAAGTACCCATTTAGTTGATTATCTTTTTCTATAAGGTTGCATGTTGTGGTATGATCCCCACGTCAGCTAGTTAGCCACAAAAACACCGTTAGACCACCCGTAGTGGAAGTGAAATTGGGCGTTTTTTTGCCCCAATCACGCCTAAAACGCCCGCGCACCGCCCCCTTGGGCTTTTTTTTGAATTTTTTGGTTGGGCGTGTAGATTAAAACGCCGGATGAAACTTTGATTGACCAATAAGACATTTCCAACTCATTTATGATATTATTATATGTTTTATTTTTCTAAAAAGCTAATAATTAGGTAATCATTGTTGGGGTATTATACCACTACACCCATTTTAGAAAAACGCCTCATTGCTGACTGGACCGCCACATGGCGAATAATACCCAAGGGTCTTCTTTTAGGATGTTTGAGTTACCGTCTAGCAAATAATATCATGTCATGTCAAGTCCCCATTCCACTCCCCATTTTGCACTCAATCACTGACATTGGTTCAAACACCTAGATAGTGGTAAAGAATTAAAAAAAAAATTGTGATTGGTTGAAAGGAGTTGAGACCCACCATTAAACTCCCTCTCTCTTCCTTCCCTCATCTTCCCGCATCGGTGACTATATACCGAATTACCCACTCCCCGCTCATCGAAATCTTGCCGGCAGCCAATCACCGCTGGGTGAAAACAACTCCCCGCATGTATTCGGTGAATGATACCGTCCAGCCTTACGGGTGAAGTCTAAAACGAGCGGTAAGGGATCTCCTGTGAGTGCCTTGGCGAGTGCAAGAGTGAAGGTGAGGTGTGGACCATCTATGTTAACCCATAAGCCAATCAAAACCTTTCATTTGGCATTAAAATGAGAGGGTCTGAAAAGTGTATTATTTAATTAGCTTACAGTTACTTTTATATTTACATAATGAAAAAAATAACACACCCATATGGAATGTAATTAGTAATTAATAACACACCCATATAGAATGTAATTAGTAATTAATAACACTGAATAATCGAATGAGTAATTAGTATTATCAAATTAGTATTAAAATTTTCTCTTGTCTGGATTTGAATGAACAATTAAAACATTATGGCAATGCCATCAATTTGAATTGAATATTTAACTTTTATATTCATCTATACTAGGGGGAACACCCGTGCGATGCACGGCATGCATAATAGTTATTGTTTTTTCCTGGAACGACGACTAATATAGATAGTGCGTGACACGGTACGAAAGTGCGAATATAGTATAGATTTTTAAAACAAAAACCGGTTTTTTTTAAAGTTAGCCGTTTGACCATGGTTATTTTGACCAAAGTCCACTCCTCGTTCGGCGCTTTGTGGTAGCACTACCAGTCAAAAAAAGGCCCAAAACGCCCGAGGGTACAGTGTTCCCCCGCGTTTTTAAGATGCTTTGAGAGAGGTTTGCGCCCCACCACATGTGGTCTCACAAAACTTCAATTCTATAGACGTGTGGTTTCTCAACCCTCTTCAAAAGACGTCACAGTTTTCAAATTTTTTTATTTTTATTTTTTCTTTTTCATTGTTTTAGATGGTGTAAAATAGATGTTAAATATATATATTATACTACATACACATATACATATAAATTCAGTTTTGACATCTAAAAGTCAAATTGCAGGTTTTGTTCCCTTTTATAGATAAGAAAGCAGTTTATTATTTATTACTAAAATGTTGTATTAACTTTATTCTGCAACATATTCTTTATAAACTATGCTTACCTTGACATAACCTAATAGCTATATTTCCTTATTAGAAGTCTCTTATAATTGAAAATTAGTACATATTATTACCTTGCTGGTGAACACATTTACTCTATGTTTAGGGAACAATTTGATTAGGTTGCTGATATTGAATTGAATATCACACCAAATTACAATAGCAGTTTATATTGCTACTATTCACCCAAATCAAGCACCTTAAATAAGTCAGTGTTTCTCTATATTCAAAAAACGAACTATAACTGACGATTATTAAATTGCAACAGTCAATTCAATCCAAATACTGCAATAGAAACATAAAATCTACCACAATTCGTTGGTTAATCACGTATAGTTCTTAATCGATTAGAATCAGAAAAAAGGAAATTGACTCACCGTAACTTAAAATCAGGAAGAAGGCGAACAAAGGGGCGGAGTTTTTCGAAATCAATGACCCCTGTCTTTCATTGTTATTCCTTGAATGAGGTAAGCAAGACCCCATACTACACACTACATACACATACATAAAAATTGGGTTCTATATTATTTGTATAAACACCGATTGGAAACCCTCACATTGCATTTGATGAAACCCTAATCAATATAAACACACACACTAACACTCACGAATCGAATCGAATTTATAAAAGGAAAAATTCGGGCTGTTTTTACCTCTTGCTGCTCCAAATATTCATTACCATACATTATCTTCATCTTAGAGATATAGATATTGCACTTAAAGGTCTCAACCATCAAAATACGATCCAAGGGCTAAAAAGTGGTTCCTAATTATGCAATGGTTATCATTTGAACCTTATTCCATGAGACTTGAGGTAAGATGCAAAGAGCATTCTTTTGAGTTTTAAACCATCTGTAATTAAGTTCATTATTTAATCATTATTGTTGCAATTATTAGGTATTATAGATAATAATAACCCCATGAAATTACCTTTTAGTAATTTTCGTTTCTAATTGGTTAGCATCTTTTAAGTTTTAAAACCATTTATAGTTATAATTAAATTCATAATAACGTTGATTAAGTTTTTTTTATATTTAATTATTATTATTATTATTATTATTATTATTATTATTTTTATTTCATATGATGTTCATCAACTATCTGATAAAATTGCAAAAAAGGTTGTAACCTTATTTGTATGATGTTTAGCAATTACTAAACCAAATAATAATGACTTAATTATAAAATTCAATCAAGTAATCGGTTATGGAGAACTTGAAATGGAAAAGCAATGTAAATATGAGGAAGGTGATGATGTTCAACTAAGTCAAATGATTTAATTCTTTATCAAGTATTTAACAATACTTAATTTATAAAGTTATCAATTTAATTGTATTTATCAATTTATACTCATGTAGAAAGACTAATTCCCTTTACTAACTTCATTGAGTTGTTGTACTATAAGCATAATATGTTGCAATTATTTAAATTTGGTTGGAACCCTTGTGAAATGCTTTATACGATAGTATAGATAAACGCAATCAATTTAAATCTTTTGCGCGGGTTGAAAACATCCGAGCCCTTAAAGTTTGCTGCCCAATCCTGTCAAACAATACCTCCTCAAATATTTCCTCTGCATCTATATTGCCTATATATAGTATCAATTAAATCACACAAAAGCATCATATGTTTAAAAAAAATAGTAAAGTAGAAATTAAAAAAGGAAATACCAATAGGCCAAATAAATGTCTATCTCCAAATGAATAACTTTTCTCGTACCCACCCTTTTACACCTCCATATACATGAAGCTGCAAAAAGGAAAAAGACTATAAATTTATGAACAATTAAACAATACATTGGTAAATGGTTCCAGATACTATAGTCATGCAAGGGTACCTTGATGAAGTATGAAGTGTCTGTCTTTTTGTATCCAATAACCTGTGTGTATACTTTATATGTAATATAAAATCATAATTTGAAAAAAAAAAACCACTAAATCACCAAAAACATAATAAAACATCAATATAAACTCATAGATTATGTAAAAGAAAACTGTTATCCCATTTGAATATTTTAAGAAACAAACCAAAGTTTTTTCGAATAAATGTTGAAATGGGTATAAAAGAACACACCTTTCCACCAAGATAAATAAATTTCATATCAACTTATCTCTTTCTTTTCGACTCTAACTCGCACAATAGTAGACAAAGGAGTTGATGTTGAGTGAAATGGTGAACTTATAGCAATGATAGGAGATTCCTTAATCGGTCAAATTTATTACATATTGATTGAAATTGGACCTTTGGAGTGCTTTTGCGGTTTATCCCAATAGGTTTCGTTTATTAATTGCATTTAAGAACCGAACTTATTATTGTATTATTATAATTAATTGTGATTATATTCTCATTTAATTATTTTTTTTATTTTTTAATATTAATGTAGAAAGACCATTTCACCCCTTACTAACATCATTAAGTTGTTGTACCATAAGTATAAAAGATTGTAATTACTTAAATTTGGTTGGTATCCTTATGAAATACTTTATAATATAGTATAGATAGATAGATATAGATATAGATAATTATTTTTTTATTTTTTAATATTAATGTAGAAAGACCATTTCACCCCTTACTAACATCATTAAGTTGTTGTACCATAAGTATAAAAGATTGTAATTACTTAAATTTGGTTGGTATCCTTATGAAATGCTTTATAATATAGTATAGATTAGGTTCTAGCATTAATGTACTGTACTATATGTTAATATGGTGTTTCATGCATTGCTTTGTTACAAATTGTGTTGTTTTATTTGTAAATTATTATTATTTATAATAATCTAATTAATTTAGCCAAAATCTTGTTAATAATATATTAGAATATATATATATATATATATAGTTATTTTAATACTTTTATTATTTTAATATTATAATAATAATTCCTTTTTTTTACTGTTTAACTTTAATTTAATGATTTTTTAGTATCACGGGGTGGGATAAGCTTGGTGTCAACCGGTACTGGTATCGAAAATACCGGTACGGTCTTGTTTGATATCGGTACAAATAGTAATTTTAATATTTTAATAATATATATAGTTTTTTATATATTTTTATTATTTTAATATTATAATAATAATTCTTTTCTTTACTTTTTAACTTTAATTTAATGATATTTTTATGATACTTATGATCTTTCGATTTAAATTTTATCTTAATCTATTAAATTCTGATACTAATATCATGGATAAGTTCTTAATATTTGATATCATTTGGATCCCTTTACCTATTTTTTTATTATATGTTTTCTTTGAAAATATATTGTTGTGTTTTTATTACGAATTATATTTGAGCTACTTTTAATATATTAGTTACTTCGAAATTTAAATTTATGGTTACCTTGTCAAAGATCATTTTATAGAATAATCATAAGTTTGGAATAATTATCTTTAAACCAATTATTAAAACAAATTAAGATCAAAGTTAACTTTAAACTAATCTACCTTTATCTATAATATATTATTTAGTATAATGTGTTATTGATGATATTAATTTTAATGATTATTGATATATAATTATTTTATTTTATTTTATTTTTTTATCTTATCTCTTATTTATTTAATATAAATTAAATGCAATTAATAGGATTTTTATAGGATGATGCATTTAAAACAACCATAAATTTTGGTTTTAAAATAGAACATATAACTAAACTTTAGAATATATATATAGATCAAAGTTAACTTTAAACTAATCTACCTTTATCTATAATATATTATTTAGTATAATGTGTTATTGATGATATTAATTTTAATGATTATTGATATATAATTATTTTATTTTATTTTTTTATCTTATCTCTTATTTATTTAATATAAATTAAATGCAATTAATAGGATTTTTATAGGATGATACATTTAAAACAACCATAAATTTTGGTTTTAAAATAGAACATATAACTAAACTTTAGAATATATATAGATACCATATCTATCATATATCAACTCTATTTAATGATCATTTCTGATTCTACGGTTTACTTTCAATTTTATATTACCCCGGTCCCCGTTAATGGTATTTTCTCTCCCTCTTATTTATGTGTATTGTTAGGCCTGTAAACGAATCGAACGTTCATGAACTGTTCGTGAACTTGTTTGACGAGAAGTTCGTTTATGTTAGTTTATTTAATAAACAAACGAACATGAACACACATTGTGTTCGTTCATTAATGTTCGTGAACGTTCGTTTATGTTCGTTTATTTATGTTCGTGAACGTTCGTTTAAATTTTAGTAAATACATAAATAGTTATAGAGTAAACTGCAATTTTACCCCCTGAGGTTAGATGCGATTGACACCCTTACCCCCACCACGAAATTTTTGTTGTCTAACTCCCCCACGAATGCGAAACGCTGCAATATTACCCCCCGGTGTTAAAAAACTTAACAGTTCTGTTAACTGTGATGTTAAATGACTATATTACCCTTTCTTATTACCCCCTATGCTTTGTTGTAAGAAAACGTATTGCCCCCCAGTGTTAAATGACTATATTATCCTTTCTTATTACCCCCAATGCTTTCTTGTAAAAAACGTATTACACCCCTCATCCCCTCTTCTTCTTCAAGCCAACAACCATCACCCATCATCCTCCCAACACTTCTCCGGCGACCTTCTGAATCGACCAGCCAAGAACTCAGGTCACCACCGAACCTACACCTTCACCATCGCAACCGTCGTTGCCGCTGTTCAAGTGTCGCAGATCTGAATCGTTAGTCGGTTAGGTCATTCTGTTCAAGTGTCGCTGATTTTGAAATTAGCAAAGGGTGTGGAATAACTAGAATAGCTGAACAAGAGCAGAATACTGATCACTTCTCACAAAATGCTTTTCCTCTCCAATCTGCAAAAAGTTTATAAAGAAATCAATATTTTTTTTTATCAAAAAATAACACCGGAGCGTTGTTTGATCTTACCAGAGTAAGGCTCTTGAGTATAGGGCAACAACTTATGAGACATATAAGCATTTTGTTGGTGATGCTGAAATGATGAAAGCATAAGGTTGTGAGCCTCTCAAACCTAAAAACGGTTAATTGAAGCTGAACAACATAGTTCTTGAGGTTTATATGTGTTAACCTCTTCAAAGAAACGAAGAAACTGGGTAACTTATAGGCAGAATGACCCAACCCAATGACAAGGTTAAACTTCGCTGGTCGGTTCAGAAGTGTCGTTGATTTTGAAATTAGCAAAGGGTGTGGATGTTTAATACTTCGATTCAATCTGATTTTGAATTTAGAAGGGTGGTGGTTCAGGGCGGCGACCTACCGGTGATGATGACTGTGTGCGGCAGAAGAGGTGTCCGACGGCGATTGTAACACCCCACACTTTCGTGCGTTGTTACTACTCGTTATACTCGTTACGCCTAACACCAGAGATTCGGATCATAATGTAACTATATCGCATACATCGCTATAACGCAGTATATTCGAATAATTACGCATACCCTATCGCTATTACTAAGCTATTTTCGCAAATAATAACACTCACGATGACGTTGAGTGAGGACCTATTCTACCCTCCTCGATAGCCGTGAGGTGTTGAAACGTAAACAATTAACGCTAACAAAGACTTTCGGGTGAGTACCATGCCTCCAGCCGTCGTGACGATGATGGCAATACGAGCAACTAGTACCCCGTTAATCACTGTGGCACAACACATCACATCGAAGAACGCACTCGAAGGCACGCGTAACTCGATTATCGCTGGATTGGAAATATAGATACGTATATACGACCCTTTTTGTGATTAATAAATAAATAAATAAATAAATAAATAATTAGGAATGAAGACGAATACCCAAAACTATCGCAACGCTTAACAATCAAGACGGAACGCCAAAACACAACTCGACGGAGGTGTCCGATCGGACAGGCCGGCCGATCGGACAAGCCATCCGATCCAATGCACCACTTTCACCTCCCTTCCCCTCCTTTGCCTATAAATACCCCTCAGTCACATCAAGAACACTTGATGTGACTGCTCTCGTTCGACTAGACGTTCCAGCCCACTTTTCTCTCGATTTCTCGCGATTCTTGTAAGTTTCCAACCTAAATCTTGTACTTCTATAATCTACATTCAATTCTACACCTTTCTACCTTTTAAATCTCAACTTTTGACCGTGAAATCCCTGGATTTTGGGCATTCTAGGGTGATGTCACCATGGAGTTCTTATGAACTTCAAGAGTGATGTCATCCATGAAGAACGACTCGGATCTGAGTGATTTCCATATGTTTTTACATAAATCTTGTCTAAATCTACGTTTTCTAATCAAGGAGTTATGTGATTTCTATGGATTTGAGGTGTTTTAAAGATGATGTCATCATAAGTTCACATGAACTTCAAAGTGTGACCTCATTTTTCCATAAACAGCTCGAATCTGGATGTTTCGCATGTTTTTATAACAAATCTCACCTAAACCTAGGTTATCTAGCCAAAGTGCGTGTGTTTTCGGGTTAAACATGGGAAAACCATCAAGAACGGCCAGATCTGATGGAACGGGGTGGTTCCCGGCCATTAGAACGGGTCGAATTTGATGGGATTTCAGTTGTTTAACACAATGACACCCCATCTCAGTCAAATCACCTGTAATCTTTCCAAACCCATCAAGTGTGACTTAATCAGGACGTTGGAACGAATTGCCGTCCGATCGGACTGCTGTCCGAACGAACAGCAAACAAGTTCCAGCCGTCCGATCGGTCAACATGTCAACCGATCGGACAACATGTCAGCCGATCGGACAACATGTCAGCCGATCGGATAACATGTCAACCGACCGGACGAACCCCAAAGTATCGATGTCCGAACGAATCAACTTCCAAACCTTGGTCCTTTCGCCACCAATTAACGCGCTACTCATCGCTTAACAATCTGTAACCAGGGTAACTCAGACGTACTCTCAATCGATCCGAATCAAGTTGTGTTTACTTGTCAAATACGCACTGTGAGTATACTTGAACCCTTTTTGCTTATCGCACTTTTGGGTGTAACATACGTTCTATCGAAAATCACATCAAATGCTAAAACTATTTATCACTTGCGAATGACATACGTGCATAGTTATACGTGATGCTAGTTGCATATGTGCTAGGACTTATGCTCGCGATGTCCCGCCACAACTAGTATAGTACTATTGCGCCCGACGGGGTCTAGTTATGCCATCGAAGAATCGAGCATCGAGGACTTAGCTGGTAGTATCAGTTTTGTGAGTATATATGTCGTGTATCCCATTTATGTATGTAGGAAATTCGCAACACTTTTAATCTGTTATGCTATTATATATCAAACCTGTATACTCGCCAATACTTTTGTATTGACATTATTTTAACGTATGTTGCAGGTTAGATCGCAGGCTATCTCAAACCAAGTTAGGAAGTCTAGAAACTCACTTAAAATCTAGGTTGTCGGATTTGTATTGGTCGAGAGGACAAGAAATCTGTGATAACGTATGTGATTGTATTATTTGTTAGTATGGGATAACGAATGTAATAAATATTATCGCAATATAATTGTTATGGATTCTCTTGAGCAATCTGATTCGCCTAGTTCCGCACCCTAATGATTCCGCCATCGGTTGGGGTGTGACAGATTGGTATCAGAGCCATAACTATAGGGAATTAGGCAAGACTCGACCTAGTCCGGGTCGACGTCTTAGAAACTGACCTAGTCTATAGTCTAAGTACCAACGGGCCGACTCGTACGAACCCAGTGGGGTTTGTATTGGGCTTACTTGATACTCTCGATCGAATTTGCTAAAAACGACAACTTTGTGTGAACACCGCGTACTACCGCTTCACACAAAGAACCCTTTCCTAAGGCTGAAATATTACTTAGCCTTTCCTAAGGCCGACACAACCGCACATGTTTTCAAAAATACTCGCATAACGAAACCGAGTGAGTCAGTCGAGACCAGGTGTGAAAACCAAGAACTCTCGATGAGATCGCTCACTCAACGCATTTCTCTAGCACGAGGACCTTTCGTTGAGTTAGGGGTGACACCCATATCTCAACAAAGACCTCCATTTCGAAATTCTAGTGGAACTCTCGGATTTATTCGATGAGCACAACCACAATTAGGAACGAAGCTGTTAAGATAGGGGTGAAACCCGTACCTTAATAAGCCGTTCCACTCTCTAAAATGGTTTTCGAAAAGCTCTCACCAAGGACTTAACTATAATCGCAACTCGAGCCACGCGATGACTAGGATGATGAATGCCATGAGCTGCATCCCAGTGGAAGCATGAGTCTTCTAGGTCAACGCGCGTGCACGAACTTGTTGGGTATAGTTGGGTTACCTTGGGTAGTCGACGCCTAAACACCCAGGGCATTCTATCGAATTTCTAGCCTACAAAACGCCAGTTTTACTTATTCGTGCATACAATTTAATTTTTATACATTAATGAATTCTCGATTTATCGATTTTATGCTCCCTGCTTTACGAACACACAACTCGCACAGCCATCGCAATCTAAAATGAAAACCGAATGTTCGCAACGAAACTAATGCGTAATCTCTCGCCTTCGTTCTCGCTCTCTCTCACCTCAACGCGTCCTCGCGTATTCTAAATCAACCTGCATGTGTATAAGTACGAATTACATATATATATATATATATATACATAATAACAAATGAGTCATTGTGTGAGAACCTAGGAATCTCGTGCCTCCTATGTGGCTCCTATGTGAAATCTAATATATTATACGTTACAAGTTTTGATCGCGCCCAATCGCATCACAAACTCAAAAATCATTATGATCGAATCTCACTCCAAATATCTCTCTGTCTAGATGCCTTCCCAAAACTCTACCTCGAGACGAATGGCTAGGAGAAGAGCCAAACGAAGCGCCGATAAGAGGATTGCCTCGCTTGTGACCAAGGAAGTCGTCAAGCTCATTCCTCAAATTGTCGCTCAAGTGCACTCTTTCAGCAACTCTCGAGCCTCGAATGACTCTAAGACGGAAGCGCCGCAATCTGCTTTTCTCTACAAACACTTCAAAGCCTGTGATCCGATGGAGTTCACGGGTGAAGGAGGTGTTTCTCAATTACTCCAGTGGTTCGATTCTATCGAAGTTACCCTTCGTCAAAGTGGGTGTCCCGATAGTTTCCGTACTACTTGCGCTACCGGAGTATTTCAATCACGAGCGCTTGACTGGTGGACCGTCGAACGCAACAAACGTGGGATTCACGCAGCTTACGCTCTCTCCTGGGATGAGCTGAAGGAGCTCATGAAGGAAGAGTACTGCCCTCCCCACGAAGCCCAGAAGCTAGAAGACGAATTTTGGGAAATCAAGCAAGTCGAAGGTGACAATGCTGGCTACACCGCAAGGTTCAAACAGCTTAGCATAATCTGCCCAAGCCAAGTCAACACTTCAGAAAAAGCCATTCCGAAGTACATTCGCGGCTTGCCTGAGTGTGTGGGTGATTTTGTCGAAGCTGCAAGACATGCTACCATCGAAGAAACCTACCGTTTGGCCGCAGAAATCAACGACAAACGAGTCCTGGATGGATTCTTCTCCAAGAATCCTGTCAAACAAGCTCATCAAGCAATCGTCATCAATTCATCTGACGATTCTTTTGATGATTCTACCGACAAATCTTATGAAGATTCCTCCGAAGATGCCTCCAGTGAATCATCAGACGAATCCGCCGACAACACCGCATCATCCCAAGAAGATCAACCTGACCGCAAACGAAAGACCATGAGCCCAGACTCTTCAATAACTGGGTTGGCGCAACCAGAACCTCTCCAAGCAGTCCCAGTATATTTCAAGCGTGCTTACAATGGACCCCATCCCCTGTGTCTCAAGTGTACGTATCATCACTCGCCAGAAGCTAATTGTCGCTACTGCACAAATTGCAACTGGTATGGTCATCATACACAGCACTGCCGCGCAGGATCACAACCTTGAGGGATTTCAGCAGCAACCGCAGTCCCCGCAGAAGTCCCCCACAACAACGTTACTTGTTTCTAATGTTGTTGTAATGATACGACTTATCGCCGTCAATTTCTTTTTATGTGTGAAACTTATTCTATCTTTCGACACATGTGGACGCTATTTCTCTCTTATACTCGCGTACAATCTGTGGGCTAACACTATGTACTATATAATGTATTTTACTATATAATGTATTTTACCCTTACAGCACTCTTAGAACGAGGTACGATAAACGTGCGAGGAACAACTGATCGCGGGTGCACACGGGATTATTTTGGTCAGTGCACGGGGATCGTAGTGAATTTTAATGGTGCCATAACGTTAAAAAGCATGGTCAAGCGTGGTGGATACGCCGCTGGTACTTCCTATATATAAGCGTCTTGACCATGTCAACAAAGCGTGACACCAAATCACGAGACATAAGTAGTAGGGGTAACGCAAGGTGTGCTTTACCATACTATCGAAGTTTTGTGAAAAAAGTGCCATGTGGAGTTGGACGTTATTAGACCTATTATATTATTGTAGTTATTTTCGACACACTACACTCAATCGCAAGGCGTAACAAACTAAATCGCATCACTGCGAGACTTTCGCAAGGATGGACTTTGGTAAGTCTACCCCACAGGGCCATTGCAGCGACGCAAGACTGGTCGTAAGTCCACAACGCAACTCAAACGCAGTTTTACTGAAATCTATCTCGAAATCAAAATCGCTCATTATGTGGCTCGAAATTGCAATCACATCTTGTGCGTATCTCGCAATCTCTACCACTGGTTATTGATTTTGTGTGAATCTAAATCGCTTATTATATGGATCACTTATCATGGATCGCTAGACGAGTATCGCTAATCACTCGCCGCTTCTTGCTTTAACGCATTTCGCGCCCATCCCATCGCTCCAATACTCTTATCGATGTTCGTGTTGTCTGTGTTATGTTAGCACACACGACCCCGCTTCACGAGACAAAGCTAATAGGGTTAAAACAAGGTGATGTTTCAACCGTATTAGCAGACTTTCGTGGAAAAAGGCCATGTGGGTTAATGATAGTTAATGGTTGTGGTATATTCAACTCAATCAAATCGCATATCTTCATCGCTCGCAACGCATCAATCGTCACTTAACGCTCGTTATGTGTCAAATAGCTTATCGCTACTCAAATCATCGCTCATCGCTTGGGAGTCATCGCAACCTGTGTGGTATTAGTACATGTGACATCGCTTCACGGGACAAAACTAATGTGGGGAAACGTGGTGTTCGCCATATTAGCAAACTCTCGTGGAAACATGCCATGTGGGTTTTGTGTGGAAACGAATCGAAAACTCACTATTCGCCATCGAAGTCGTAATAATTCGTCATCGCTTATCGCTCGTCGTCTATCCAAACGCGCCATATCAATGTTTCGCGTGATCAGACTACTCGTGCTCGCTATCAATGCTTGTTCGCAATCCGACTCGCTTCTACTTACGACTCGGTCTAGCATCCTATCGCTTGGACCGAGGGAAACGAAACTCTATCTGTGTCTTATCGGCACACATGACACCGCCTCATAAAACAGAAGTAATATAGGCAAAACATGGTGGATACGCCGCTGGTACTTCCTATATATAAGTGTTTTAATCATATTAACGAACTTTCGTGGGAAAGTGCCAAGTGGGGCTCGATGTAAATTATTTTTCCGTACTGTTAAAGAAAACCAATTTTTATAAAATTTTATTAAGAGTTAATTACTATTTTCGTCCCTGTGGTTTGTCAAAAATCACTATTTCAGTCCATTAGTTTAAAAATTGTGATTTCAGTCCCTGTGGTTTCACTTTCGTAACCATTTCAGTCCTGGTGGTTTCACTTTCGTAACCATTTCAATCCATTTATTCTGTTAGTACAGGGACTGAAATGGTTACGAGGTGGACTGAAATGGTTACGGAAGTGAAACCACAGGGACTGAATCGCAATTTTTAAACTAATGGACTGAAATAGTGATTTTTGACAAACCACAGGGACGAAAACAGTCATTAACTCTTATATTAAAAACCATTGGACAAGTGAAATTTCATCACAACATGGAGGTAACATCGAATCAGTTTAACTCCATGCCCAATGGAAGTTTCATAAGTCCTGTTTTTCTTAAACTTTTGCAATAACAGAAAGAAATCTTCCCGAAAACGATGGTTCGACATCAAGTTTCAGCTCGAAACCACGCTATAGGAGAGTTCTCTTAAATAAATTTTACTATCGAATTCTTTTAAAAGGTGTAACTTAAAATCTTTCAAAAACCCTTCTCATAGCGCTAGGTGTGGACATCAATACAGTTAACGCCGCCCTGTGAGAAGATTTTCATAAACATGTTTTCCTAATTAATCGACTTTCCAATGGACTAAAACGCTACGGAATCGCAGTCTTGTGTGAGTTATCATCTTGGGTTACACGAATCGTCTTACCGCTCTCACTCGTTGAACCTCCACTCAATCGCTCGCTTATTTTGACACTTGTAATCGCTACTCTCATTTGCATTAACTCTCGCGACCCTTCTTATGGATTAATTTCGGGAAGAAATTTCCAAAAGCAGGGGAGACTGTAACACCCCGCACTTTCGTGCGTTGTTACTACTCGTTATACTCGTTACGCCTAGCACCAGAGATTCGGATCATAATGTAACTATATCGCATACATCGCTATAACGCAGTATATTCGAATAATTATGCATATCCTATCACTATTACTAAGCTATTTTCGCAAATAATAACACTCACGATGACGTTGAGTGAGGACCTATTCTACCCTCCTCGATAGCCGTGAGGTATCGAAACGTAAAAAATTAACACTAACAAAGACTTTCGGGTGAGTACCATGCCTCTAGCCGTCGTGACGATGATGGCAATACGAGCAAGTAGTACCCCGTTAATCATTGTGGCACAACACATCACATCGAAGAACGCACTCGAAGGCACGCGTAACTCGGTTATCGCTGGATTGGAAATATAGATACGTATATACGACCCTTTTTGTGATAAATAAATAAATAAATAAATAATAATTAAGAATGAAGACGAATACCCAAAGCTATCGCAACGCTTAACAATCAAGACGGAATGCCAAAACACAACTCGACGGAGGCGTCCGATCGGACAGCCATCCGATCGGACAGCCATCCGATCGGACAGGCCGGCCGATCGGACAGGCCAGCCGATCGGATAGGCCGGCCGATCGGACACCCATCCGATCCAATGCACCACTTTCACATCCCTTCCCCACCTTTGCCTATAAATACCCCTCAGTCACATCAAGAACACTTGATGTGACTGCTCTCGTTCGACCAGACGTTCCAGCCCACTTTTCTCTCGATTTCTCGCGATTCTTGTAAGTTTCCAACCTAAATCTTGTACTTCTATAATATACATTCAATTCTACACCTTTCTACCTTTTAAATCTCAACTTTTGACCGTGTAATCCCTGGATTTTGGGCATTCTAGGGTGATGTCACCATGGAGTTCTTATGAACTTCAAGAGTGATGTCATCCCATGAAGAACGACTCGGATCTGAGTGATTTCCATATGTTTTTACATAAATCTCGTCTAAATCTACATTTTCTAATCAAGGAGTTATGTGATTTCTATGGATTTCAGGTGTTTTAAAGATGATGTCATCATAAGTTCACATGAACTTCAAAGTGTGACCTCATTTTTCCATAAACAACTCGAATCTGGATGTTTCGCATGTTTTTATGACAAATCTCACCTAAACCTAGGTTATCTAGCCAAAGTGCGTGTGTTTTCGGGTTAAACATGGGAAAACCATCAAGAACGGCTAGATCTGATGGAACGGGGTGGTTCTCGGCCGTTAGAACGGGTCGGATTTGATGGGGTTTCAGTTGTTTAACACAATGACACCCCATCTCAGTCAAATCACCTGTAATCTTTCCAAACCCATCAAGTGTGACTTAATCAGGACGTTGGAACGAATTGTCGTCCGATCGGACTGCTGTCCGAATGAACAGCAAACGAGTTCCAGCCGTCCGATCGGTCAACATGTCAGCCGATCGGACAACATGTCAGCCGATCGGACAACATGTCAGCCGATCGAACAACATGTCAGCCGATCGGATAACATGTCAACCGACCGGACGAGCCCCAAAGTATCGATGTCCGAACGAATCAACTTCCAAACCTTGGTCCTTTCGCCACCAATTAACGCGCTACTCATCGCTTAACAATCTGTAACCAGGGTATCTCAGACGTACTCTCAATCGATCTGAATCAAGTTGTGTTTACTTGTCAAATACGCACTGTGAGTATACTTGAAACCTTTTTGCTTATTGCACTTTTCGGTGTAACATACGTTCTATCAAAAATCACGTCAAATGCTAAAACTATTTATCACTTCCGAATGACATACGTGCATAGTTATACGTGATGCTAGTTGCATATGTGATAGGACTTATACTCACGATGTCCCACCACAACTAGTATAGTACTATTGCGCCCGACGGGGTCTAGTTATGCCATCGAAGAATCGAGCATCGAGGACTTAGCTGGTAGTATCAGTTTTGTGAGTATATATGTCGTGTATCCCGTTTATGTATGTAGGAAATTCGTAACACTTTTAATCTGTTATGCTATTATATATCAAACCTGTATACTCGCCAATACTTTTGTATTGTCATTATTTTAACGTATGTTGTAGGTTAGATCGCAGGCTATCTCAAACCAAGTTAGGAAGTCTAGAAACTCACTTAAAGTCTAGGTTGTTGGATTTGTATTGTTCGAGAGGACAAGAAATCTGTGATAACGTATGTGATTGTATTATTTGTTAGTATGGGATAACGAATGTAATAAATATTATCGCAACATAGTTGTTATGGATTCTCTTGAGCAATCTGATTCGCCTAGTGCCGCACCCCGATGATTCCGCCATCGGTTGGGGTGTGACAACGATTGGGGTTTAGGGTGGAAAAGGAGTACGGTGGTGGGTGACCGGCGACGGAGATGGATCGTGTGAGTGGTGGCGACGGCCGGTGCTTGATGAGGGCGGGTGTGTTCGCCTGAGATGTCGCCGAAGAGAAGAAAGAGGATTGGGGGAATACTTGGGGGGTAAGGTCAAAGTGAAAGTTATAATATAGGGTGTTGTGTTGAGGAAGCAATCAAACACAAGTGAAAAAGACTATATTACCCTTTGACCGTTAATAAGTGAAGTTGACTTTAAACAGATTTTAACACCGGGGGGTAATATTGCAGCATTTCGCATTCGTTGGGGGGTTAGACAACAAAAATTTCGTGGTAGGGGGTAAGGGTGCCAATCGCATCTAACCTCAGGGGGTAAAATTGCAGTTTACTCATAGTTATATTTATATGAATATTAGCTTTTCTAACTACTCATATAAATATAACTAATTAGTAACTAAGTTTTATAGTAAAAAAACAAAATTTTAAAATTTTTCTTAGATCGTTACTTAATATTTATATAAAAACCTACTTAATTTTAGCATCTATGAACCCAAATTTAGATATGTTTTCAGATAAACTGTAATATATTAGACTTGTTTGTTGTATTCACTAATGTTAAATTGTGTTTGTTGATATTTGTTCAGTTACGTTCATTTGTGTTCATTTATATTTAAATCATGCTAATTTATGTGTGTTTATGTTCGTGTGTGTGTTCGTTTATGTTCGAGAACTGTTCGTTTAGGCTTTAAACGACCACGAACATGCCCGATTTCTTAATGAACAAACACGAACAAAAAAATGTGTTCGATTTTATGTTCACGTTCG
The DNA here is from genome assembly GCF_002127325.2 of Helianthus annuus. NCBI lineage: Eukaryota > Viridiplantae > Streptophyta > Magnoliopsida > Asterales > Asteraceae > Helianthus > Helianthus annuus. Next base: position 32,875,053 of record NC_035438.2, read on the forward strand.
TGTTCGGTTAAAGTTAAATGAACGAACACGAACATGCCTATGTTCGTGTTCATTTGGTTCGTTTACAGGCCAATGTATTGTAACAAGTTCTATTTTTCGCTTTTGTTTTTTTAGGCAAAAGTACAATTTTGGCCCTTGTGGTTTAACAAATTTAACCCTTTCAGTCTAAAGGAATCTTTTAATATATTAGACCCTAAAATTGCATTTTATAACGGTTTTGGCCCCATACACTAACTATGTTACTTTTTCTAGTTAAGTATAAGGGTATTAAGGTCCTTTTATAGCTTAAGAGATGTTTATGTAAGTTATAAATTTCTTTTAATATTTTTATTTGTGTAATTACTTATTTTTTTTATTTCTTTATTTCACGAATATAATTTAACAAAATATGTTTTAAATATAAAAAATAAATACCTATTTCTTAAACAATTTGTTTTTTTTTACAAATGTCATTTTAAAAAAAAAATGTTTTTTTTAACCTTTTTAAAACCGTGTATCATTTTTAAAATCGTTCTTTTTTAAGTCCTTAGTTTTTTTTTTTAAATTGTACAGTCCATTTTTAACCATTTTTTTAAAACCATATGTTTTTATACAATTCATTTTTTAAAGTCGTTCATTTATAAAGTTGTTTATTTTTAAAGCGTTCCTTTTAGAACCGTTTTTGTAAAACGTTCCTTTTATTTTTAAAGCGTTATTTGAATCGTTTATCTTTTTGAAAATCTTTGATTTTTTGGACCGTTCGTTTGTTCGAAATTCGTTTATTTTCTAAGCCTTTTATTTATTAAAAGCATACGCTTTTTAAACCTTATATTTTTGACATAATTTTTTAGTACCTTTTGCTTTATTTTTATAAATGTCGTTTTTAGATCTTTGAAAAAACCGTTCGTTTGTTAAAAAAGAAAGGTAAAAGATGAACAATTTTAAACAAACAAACGTTTTTTTTCGAATAAATAAAAAAACAACGTTTATAAAAAACAAATGGTATTAAAAAATTATGTTAAAATATATACGGTTTTAAAAAGCAAATGATTTTAGTAAACAAAGGTTTAAAAAATGAATGAATTTCGAACAAACAAACAATCCAAAAAATGGAAGATTTTAAGAAAGATAAACGATTCGAATAACGCTTTAAAAATAAAAGGAACGTTTTACGAAAACGGTTCTAAGAGGAACGCTTTAAAAATAAACGACTTTAAAAATGAATTGTTTAAAAACATATGGTTTTAAAATGAGTGGTAAAAAATGAACTGTTCAATTTAAAAATAACGAAGGACTTAAAAAAGAACGATTTCAAAAACAAATAGTTTAAAAAGAAACGATTTTAAAAACGATAGACGGTTTTAAAAAGGTTAAAAACCATTTTTTTAAACGACATTTAAAAAAACAAATTGTTTAAGAAATATGTATTTATTTTTTATATTTAAAACATATTTTGCTAAATTATAATCGTGACATAAAGAAATAGAAAAATTAAGTAATTACACAAATAGAAATATTAAAAGAAACTTTATAATTTGCATAAACAGCCCCTAAGCTATAAAATGACCATAATACTCTTATACTTTACTAGAAAAAGTAACATAGTTAGTGGTAGAGGCCAAAACCATTATAAAATGCAATCCTAGGATCTGATATGTTAAAAGATTCCTCTTTGGACTGAAAAGGTTAAACTGGTTAAACCACAGGGGACAAAATAGTAATTTACTCTTTTTAAAAAGATAACTCATAAACCCTCTAAAACTCATTAATGTCCGTTGTGAGACTATAACCCTAAACCATTTGAGTAGAAACACCTTGACACCGCTAGGATATAAGCTCTTTGACTTCTATTGTAACGGTTTCACTAAAAAGTAAAAAAGGACAATGTTACGTCATTGTCATGCATGCAGGATTGGTTTTAGCAGGCATGAACCCATTACACCTGCCGTTAATATTAAACTTCATGTTTTAACAACTTAATTCTAGAAAAAATACGTAACATAACCCCCTATGATGCCCCCTTCAATTTTGTGTGTAGTGGATAACCTCCCATAACCCCCCTTCAATATAGATATATATGTATGTATGTATGTATATATGTGTGTGTGAGAGAAACAAAACATAACCCCCTTCTTCCAGTGATGAGCTCTATAGCACCCCAAAACGCCAGGGGAACGGTGTTCTGGGCATTATGAAGGGTTATAGCGCCCCATAACCCTCTTTCATCTCTCTACTACGCATGCACTAAGTACACTTTCATGATACATCTTATCGTAAACTTTAAATCAACTATGATGTTTTGTTCTATATTCCCTTTGATATCTCTTCTAACTTTTCTGATTTTTTGTAAAAAGAAAAGATAAAAAAATTATTGGGGAGAACAGAATGCTTTTAAGTTAAAACATCTTATCATGTGACTCGACTATCAATCTACGAGTGTCAACATGCCATTTGAATTTTCACATAAGGTTGTGGGCGGTTGGTTCAGACATTCTTTGACAGATAGGAACATTAATCAAATGATACACCACCCCCTCCTTGATTGATGGTGGTTTGCGTGGATTGAACCATGTTTACCATAGCCCTCACATTTAATGATTTTAAGACAAAAATATATTAAAAAAATAAAAAGGGAGCGGTTTGGGTCATGACCACACCCTTAAGGAGAAGGAAGCATTTCAAGGCATTGCTATCATTGTTTGCTAGAGACTATGGAAAGCAAGAAATGAGAGACATTTTGTGGATAAGGAGGTTAAGATAAAGGAAATCATTGAAGATGTGAAGACGTTTAGGTTCCTATGGTACAAGAATAGTTCTAAAAATAAGTCGATCGTATGGTCGAATTGGTAAATTCATTTTGATGTAATTTTTTTTTAGTGTACGACTGCCCTTGTCTTTTGTTGGGGTGGCGTGGTGTTTGGTTTTGTGACCCAAACCGCTTATCCAAACCAAGCAGAAAAGGCCGAAACTTTGTGATAGTCCGTCCCTTGAAAATTTTCCAAACCCTCGTAGGAAAAAAAATCCTACACCACTGCTTGTTCTTATGATATTGTAGAATGTCATCCCACATAGAATCAATTGGAGCCGAGACTCCAAGTAATGATCATGTTGAGTTAGGGTTGTTTAAATAGTTTCAAGCTCGCTTGGAAATAGCTTGGGTTGAAATCGACTTAGATGTAAACGAGCAGGCTCGGCTTGGCTTGTAACTGAGCCGAGTTCAAGTTGACCCTTGCCCAACTTGGTTCGTGAACACGCCTAATACAAAAGGGGCTTAATGCTCTTAAAAACATTTTGGAAACCATTTGTTTCTATTTTGTTTCAATTGGATGATAACAAGAATTAATATGCCAAACCCTCAACCATTTTAAGTGTTAATTATCAAAACTCAACGGTTGAAAATAAAACATAACATAATCTAAACAACTTACCTAACGGTTGAAAATTAAACATAACATAATCTAAACAACTTACCTACCTTGTGATTTTGGCAAGTCCCAAAATTTCATCAATTTAATTCACATATTAATAATATCCATACGGTTCTTTGAGAATATGAGATTCTTGAATGTGGGGGTCAACTTGCCAGTTCTCAGGTGACAAATTGTGGTGAGCGGAATGCATCCCATGTTGCGCCATAGTGGTACCATTTGCATGCATGGGTTGGTCAAGTGCGCTGAAGTCCGACTCACATGAACCCCATGAATTGTTTGACAGAAGAGAGAGAGCACGGTATGCTTTTGCGTTGGAACATGCATACGAAAGTAACTAATCATACGATAAATTATCAAAACTACTGTCGATAGAGTAATTAGGAAAACAAACCTTGATGAAAAACACCGGCTGTGTGCTGGGAATTGCGTGTGGTTTCCCAAATAGAGTTCAAAGCAGGTTCGGGTTGAACCAGTTCAGGAACATTGTTAGACACAAAACTTATTTGATGTTGCCCATCTGCAAATACAAAAGCATAATAAGTTATAAAAGAACTGAGAATAACTTACGATAAGAAATTGGCTCCTGAGTAATTTGAATACCATAAAATGATGAAGACTGACTTCTTGAGTTAAAGTGGACAGTTTCTTTTTCTTTTTGTGGCTTTCGGCGACGGGCATTGTGGTCAGAAAGCCTCTGGCGACAGCTCCGCTTCTTCCCATCAAATTCTGACAGCCCGTGAAATCTGTAACAGTCATTGGAAAGCCCAAATGTGTTGTTTTAGAGCTGGTTAAAACGGGCCAGGTCAGGTTGACCGATAAACATTTGTACCCATCGTAACAAATATGAATACGTTAATAAACAATGCAAACACTTTTAAATTACACTTTAGCTAACTTTTAATAACCAATTCGCTTTTATCTTAAATTATTTGATTTGACCCGTTACATATGAATACAAAAACATAGTTGTCAGTTGTTACATCAATATGCTTATTTTCAAAACAAAACGATTTACGAGGCTATAAGCACAACAAAAAGTTATTAAGGCAACTTTCAACCCATTCGACCTGTTTCAATTTTATCTAATTATTTGATTTGACCCATTTGGTACGTAAGAACATAATCCAAATCGACCCATTCAAAAGTAGACGTGTGGTAGGTGAGGGAGCCCATTTGGTCTATAAACCCCACATTAAACGTTTTATAGATGCACAAAGAACAAGCAAACACCAAGAAATTTTACAGATTCTAACAAGCGACCTCAAACTCCATAAAACCTTACCGGCTACATTGTTGGCAGAAGCGTCGTTCAACACCACCCAAAACAACTTTCGAGGACTTTGAATGATTTTCACAAACTTGATGTTTCTTATAGTATTCTTTAGCAGATGAAAGATCAAGGTTGCACCCTTCAACTTGACATCGCACAACCGCTGTACTCTGGTGTAATAACTTAGCCTTTTTCACATCCGGTACACATGATATCTTCACTTTTAAGGAAGAAGATGTTCTTTTACCAAGTTTTAAACCAACTGACTGATCAGAAGAGCAAACTGAAGCCTCCAAAGACGGAGAACTTCCATTCATATAACTATACGGTTTATGGAAACTTCTAGAAACTTCAGATGAGAAGCTTAATTCTTCCATTCCTCCTTTGAGTGAAGATTCAATTGATGAATTGCTATCAACTTTAACAACTCCAGAAAGATTAAAAGACCTATCGATATATTCGGATGATTTTAGCTTTTTGGAACTGAAAATATCATGTTTTTCCCAGTCCCACTCCATATCTGGAATTAATAAACAAATCTAAATCAAATTCATGAATTTACTCCTTTTGACCCAAATTAGCATTCAATAGAAAAATCTAAAGCAGTTCAAAAAAAAAAAAAAAAAACCTCCTTAAATCAAGTTCATTAATTGTACCTTTTGCCCCAAATTAGCAATCAATAGAAAAACCTAAAGCTGTTAAAAAAAATTAAAAAAAAAAAACAACTGAAAAACCTAAATCAATCCCTAATTTTCTCCCTATGCACCAAATTAGCAATCAATAGAAAAAACCTAAAGCTGTTAAAAAAAAGCTAAATCAAATTAAATTAAATTATTGATGATCTTCAATCAAATTTAGAAAAATTATAGAACTAAAAGGAAAGAAATTGTGAAAGCATGACATAGATTGCAGTGGAACTGAATGAATATATCTAGAGTTTTTTAATCAGATATCCTAAAAGTGAATCACAAGTAGACTAAACAGAAGATTATAAGCAAATCAAAGTATCAAAGTAAGAACTGACCTTCGTGTTTTGCATATACGGATTAATAAACTTGATCGAAACACAAGAAAAGCGAAATTACAGGTTTATTGTAACAGAAGTTGTATATGAGGTTACCGTTAACAGTTGTCTGAAACGTTCGATGAAAGAAATTATCTCAAAGTTAGAGAGAGAGAGAGAGAGGGTTTATATTAACCTATCAAGGAAACATTTATCTTTTTTTCCTTGCTTTAAATGTTTTATAAATGTTAAAGCTCTATTAAATTTTATTTAACTTTTCTTTTGTTTAGTCAACTGATGCCATCTCCAATAGGACGTTTGTGTGAGCAAAAATCAAACAATGATTGATTTGAATCGTTAGCTAAACAGTTCTAATCGTACGTGAATGTAGAGTGACGTGGAGACGTTTGTTGACGAGAAGAAGAGACAGTGAAGAAGAGGAGAAATGGAGCTAGTTGGCTAAAGACACTCGTTCCCTTACGTGGAAGACGGTATAAAGATATCATTTATTAACGTACTTTAAAATGTTATGATCCATTTGTTATATTGATTCATATGATATGTTATGTGAGTGGGTTCTGTTGGAAAATCAGGCCCTTGATCAAACACACATAAACACGAGATTGAACAACTTGTTCGACTCTTTTTATTATTAAATCAAAGCACGCAAATTACAATAACTCTAGTCATCTATTATTATTATATATATTAAAAAACAACTTGTTTATACTAAATTAAACCCAAACTTATTACGACTCAAACACTAATTAAATAATTATAAAACCCTAACTAGATAAATGTATCTAATAAACTAACAATTATCTTCAACTTATTTAGTTATCTTGAACCCAATTCAACTTCTGTTAGGATTAATCCTTTAGGGTCGTCTACGCTTATATCACATAATATGTCACATATATTTAACCTTTTTAAACATATTCATTAATCCAATCTATTCTATAATCCTAGTTTATCTCAACCCTAATATATAATAACTAGCTACAAAACACCTTTAACATCACAAATATTAATTTAAATGTACAGCAAATTGTCACATGCCGATCATTGTAATAGATCACATATTTATATTATCACAACTATAATAATTATCGTATTTTTAATTTTACTTAATTCAACTAGTGCGGATATTATAATAATTAATATCCCCTCCATTACGTTCTTTCATTCACTCTATAGGGTATGGGGCGGGGTTGGGGCGCGGGTTGAAGAGAAACGCCTAGGTCACCACCCTGGGTGGATTTGGGTTTGGGCGTGGCCCCTTAGGCGGGAGTTTAAGGCCGGGCGTTGGGCGGGGCTATCAACGTGACATGGCGGGATGTGATTGGCCAAGATAACTAGCCGTTTGGGCTAGCCGTTGGCCAACGGCTATGTGTAAAAAAAATTGAATTTTTTCACTATAAAAACTCATATTTCTATTCATTTTTTTACCACAACAACTCCACCTCTTCTATAATCATCTCTATCTTTTTTTAAAAAAAAAATACTCATCCAACCACAATACGAAAAATGAATCCTCATAATCGTGGTTTTGATCCGAACAACCCGTGGGCATTACAAGAAAATCCTAGCCCACCACCCAATCGTCCAATTGCTCCCTTTGTAATACACTCCACTATGCCTGATATTGCGGGTTGCGCATTGTTTCTCTCGAATCGTGTGTATACTAACTTCCCTCACACCGACGATTCTATACCTAGCCCGATTCCACAAACGCCCGTCAACCTTTCACAAACGTCCATCAACCTTTCCCAAACCGAAACTGTCCCCGAAACTCAACCCCCCATCGATGGTCCTTCCGCATCCAAACTCATCAAGAAGAGAAGTCACAAGAAAAAAAACCGAGGCCGAAAAAGCACTTGAAAGCGCCAAACGAAAACAACAAAGATGGGTCCTTAATGAAGAAGTTGCATTGGCGAGGGCTTGGCTTCAACAATCTCAACATCCAACTTTAGGTACTTTTAAATATTTTGTAGCCCTTATTTTAATATATATTTTTTTTATATAACTTTGTAATATATTAAATTTTGTTTTGATTAAAATAGGAAATTCTCAACATAGAAACCATTTGTGGGAAGCGATTAGTAAAGCATTCCATGAAGAAATGGAAAGGGAGCTTTATCGTGAAAATGATAGCTTATCCTCGAAGTGGACCGAGATAAGCGGGCAACTCACCAAATTTAGTGGTTTTTTACATAAGGCAAAACAAAACCCAAAAAGTGGTGAAACCGAAGCCGACTTTGTGACAAATGCATTGGTTACATACAAAACGAATGTTGTCACACCCCCAAAATCCACACGCGGAGTATCACCGCTTGGAGGCGTGACTGACCAGGATCAAGCCACCAATTATATTGAACATGTAAGTAATAAGTAAAAGTAAATGTAATTCAACCAACCCAATATGAAAGGTGTTCCAAACATCAGTATAATATCAATGTTTAGCGGAAGCATAAAAATAAACCCAACATGAGTATGAGTATGAAATGTCATAATGTTTAAATCAAAGCAATTCACGATCCTTGTCCACAACGACCGCGCCTCCCAGTGCAAGCTCCAAGTGTACCTAACGACCTGCAAGGCATGTAACAGAGAGTCAACAACTAGTTGAGCGAGTTCACTGTAGATTGTTTAGTAATAGTGTTCATTTCGTAAAACGTTTGTTTGTTTAGTAATCCATGTATCGTATATCATTACATCGCGGCCCTCCAGGCATGTTTGCGAAGATTAGTGGGGGTTTCCCATATATTGTAGACTAGTTTTATTTGTATCGCGGCCCTCCAGGCATGTGTGCGAAGTTTGGTATTAGTATCGCGGCCATTCCAGGCATGTGTGCGAAGATCAGTATCAGTATCGCGGCCATTACAGGCATGTGTGCGAAGAGTAGTGGGGGGCTTCCCCATGTATCACTAGTCTAGCAGTATCTATAAGTGACCTTTCCCAAATGAGGTCAGTAGTACGTAACTCCCATAACCATGTAAGTACAATCAATCAATCAATCCCATTCCCTACCCCGGGAATCCCATGCCTTAGTAAGAGTGTGAACTCACCTTGGTTTGCTCGGTACGCTAAGTTATGTGCTCAAGTTAATCAATCAAGTCCTAAAGTACGCACGTGTATATAATCAGTTTGTATTCACGAAGTTTGTATATAAGTACAATCACAGTGGACAATGCATCAATAATCACCGAGTAGCACATTGCACGTGTTCAGAATCATACAAGTCATGCACAACATTTAACGGCAGTTAACTAACCAGGTTAACTTTTAACATAAATAAACTAAGTTACTATGCAAATTACCCATTCGGCGAAACACCCTTGTTTCGCCATGAGCCCCTTCGACGAAACACTCCCGTTTCGTCGTTAGATCCCTCGGCGAAACACTCTTGTTTCACCCTTTGTTTCGTCATAACTGGTTCCGGCGAAACGCATTTGTTTCGTCGGATCCGTTTCGCCGTGAGTCGGTTTCATCAAAAGTCAGTTACGTCGTTATCACTAATCATCATCAACAGTTTCAACATGTCACAGAACCCTAAACAGCCGTCAACAACATACGAAGATCATGCAGTCATCATCAACACAGAAATCATTCATCATCATATATACAGCTTACCCTAAGCATAACGACTTGCTAACAATCTCGAAAATCTATATCATCAAATCATACGTACAAGAATGAATCCGATAATTGTGATAAATAATCAGAACCTATCCTATCAATCACTAACATGCACAATCATTGCAAGATTCATGAAACCTTATACAACATCGAGTTCCGTATGAAGTTATGTAATCGATTAATCATGCCTAACCAAAATTAAAATCATCATACTCATAAACACATCCATTCCAGAAATCGGACAAGCATATACAAACATATATCGAGACATCACATGATCAAGAAATCGATTAAACAAGTACGCAACTAACCGAAATAAGAGAAATAACGAATTGATCGCTAAGAATATCTTCGGGAACCTCAAACTGCCGTCACACAGGAGAGAAAGAGCTCTAGGGTTTTCTTATTTTGCCAGAGGTGTGAAACAGAAGTCGTTTCACGTAAATATATCCGTCATTACGTATTGGGCCCGAACTGGGCTTTAGCGAAACTAGGCTCGGCGAAACACTCTGTTTCGTCGAGATGTAGATGGCGAATCACTGGTGTTTCGTCGGAATGATTCATGGCGAAACACACTTGTGTTTCGTCGGGTTGTTTTATGGTTTACTAGTCAAGTCTTTCAACAAGTTCCATATTATATAACCAAGCACATAAACATGTAATAATCACAATACGTTTGTCATAACACAGCGTGTACAGTTACAAAGCAACAAATCAATTAAGTAAACAACTAAGCAGTCAACGTGCCATAAATGCGAATAAAGAATCTTGGAAACTCGAGTTGTCACATTATCCCCAACTTGAAAGAAATTTCGTCCCGAAATTTAGCATGCGGTTACTGAGGAAGCTAGATAAGTTGTATCGTTTACTGGTTTCCCTGGGGTGTCACAAATGTGGGGAGCGACTTTCGTTTCATGCATTGTTGGGACATTTGTAAGTTACATCCCAAGTGGGCGAATATCCCCAGTGGTAGCGAAACTAACACGTCTTCCAAAAGGTCAAGGACACCCTCGTCCCAAGCCCAATCGGATGCATGAGATCAAGAGTTGGAGGACTTTGTGGATTCGCCAAACCGGCCTGAATACGGAAGAGATGCCGCAAAAAGGCGCGCTCAAAAATCAAGAGCGGGTACGGCATCGTCTTCAGTTGGGAGTTCGGGCTCGCGTAGGTGAGTGTACAACGATCAGTTGGAAGACATTGCAAGCAAGTTAGATACATTCAACGTATTCCAACAACAAAAGGCTGAAATTCGGAAGAACAAAGAAGCTAGGGATGCCCTGAAACAAAGACGAGATGATATGAAAATTTTAGCCCAACCCATCGATCACCTATCAGGTGAAGAGTTGGAACTAATGTTGGAGACGAGAGAAGAGATAAGAAAAAATATTACAAGCACTAGGAATTTTTTTATGTTGTACACGATAATACACGATACACGAAATCCCATACACGAACACGACACGATAAGGTTTCGTGTCCAGTTTTTCATAAACAAACACGAAATATTTTTTAACAGGTATACACGATAATTACCTGTTAATACCTGTTTATGAATATTTCAATAATTACATATCTAGGAACCTGTTTAGTGAAAAAAAAGTTGCCAAAAGTTCACAACAGACTTAAATAATGCATAAACGCATTATCCGTAACAAGTTTGAAACAAAATCCATAAATGACAAATCACAAAATATGTTTAAATAATTCATAACATCCATTCAAAACAATGTAAAGTTCATTGGAATGTGAGCGGAAAGGGTTAGGGAAACTAGAAAGATAAGTGATAAAATCAAGTTTTCAAATCACATGGTCACACTAAATTATATTTTTTTATATTAAAATTGTTAACATGTATTAACAGGTACTAAACAGGTAAACAGTTATTTTACCTGTTTAGACACGAAAATTAACAGATATTTTCGTGTCTACCCGTTTAGTATATGTTACCTGTTAAGGCCATACACAATACCTGTTAACTTCGTATAGGTTCGTGTCGTGTATTCGTGTACGTGTCTGTTGATGCAACAAACACGAGACCAAAGATAGTAGCTGAGTTGGTTAGGCAAAAAGGTTGAAGGGTTCAACCTTGCCTAACGCAGGTCGCGGGGTCCCCCCACGTTTGCAAGACGTGGAAGGAGGTTTACTAGTTTGTAATTGTTGTTTGCTGAAGGTTCTTTCTCCGAGACGTACTCGGATCCAGAAGTGAGAGCAAACAGAATGTGTGTGGTGGATGTGATAAGGAGTGACTTGGACGTGAGCAAGTACTCCACGAATGACCAGAGATGAGAGAATCTCAACTGATCAGAGGATGTCTTTTGGAGTAAATGAGATGTCTTTTTATAAGGGAAGACCTCTCCCAAAGTGGCATGTACAAGACTAGCAATCCTGCTTGCAGTGGAGGGTTTCCCCTTTTGGGGTTGAAGGCTTTTGACCCCTGGGTAATAACGTGTATTGTGCAGACCTGTTTTGCTTTTGTGGGCGTGGGTTGGTGAAGCGAGCTCCGGATGTGATTGATTACTGTTTACTCCTCGCTTTTCCCATCTTACAGCTTTTCAACCAGTGAACCATTTAACCATTTAAGCATTTTGCATATCTAGTCACTTTATTTAATCTTGGGCTACCCCCATCATCAGCCCCCCAAGTCAGAGGTTTTTGGGTAGTATGCTCAAAGACTTCTGACTTTTATGCATGTGTTTTATCGCTTGAAGGTTTCAAGGGTTCATTGCTTGACGGGTTGAAAGGCTAGAGGCAGTTAATATTTGAATTTGAATTTTAAATGATTGACAGTTGATTTGATTGATGTATGGCAGTAGATAGGGTGGCGGTTTTGCAGAAGTTATTATTTACGTTTTTGCCCCTATATTAACTTGTTTTATATTTTTCTTAACTGCCGTTTCATTTTTGCATCAAGTATTTTCTGCAAGTCTCTCCCTTTTCTTTCAAGGTTAGTGTTGTTTATCCTCTGTTTTACTTTTTAATAGTTTTCTTGCAAAAATGGGTGCCCTTAAGGATTTGGCAAGATCCTTTTTGTAGGTCCCTCGGAGGTTGAGGATAAACCTATTCCTTGTTATGTTTAACCCACTAGCGAGTGCGGAATCCAAGCTAGCAAGCAAACCGTAGTTTAGATGAAAGTAAGGCAACAAGAGAAAGAGTAGACAAGCAAAGTATCAAAGTTTTCTCTTGTATTTCAGTGGACACGGTTACAGACCTTGACCAAACTGAAAATACTCTCTTACAAGACTTGGGTTCTCACACACAAAAGCTCTCAACACTTTGAACAAAACTTACACAGAACTTGTTTGAAGTGAAACCCTCATGGGATATATATACCCATTACAGATAACCATGCACGAAGGATCATGCATTCTGGTCGAAGGATCATCTATCGACCAGAAATGCCATCGAAAGATCTCGAAGGATCCTAACGTACCTCGAAGGATGGTATATCCTTCGAGGTCCATCAGTATCATCGAAACATCATCTTTCGAGGTCATCGAAGGATACAATCCATCCTTCGATGACATCCTTCGAAGCATATTAACTTTCAAATACTAAGTGTTGATGTTTGGCCAAGTCAAACCAGGAGGATGGTTGACTTGGTCAAACACACATACCAACACATAAACAACACAACAAAGACGTAAACACAACAGACCAAAGACATCGTTTTATATATTACAAAATACAGACAAAGTACAGACACAAAGTGCACCAACAAACTCCCCCTTGGCTGTAGCTTTGTCTCGTTCTTCGTGTCTTAAGTCTCTGACGTCCTTTCCACGGTGAGATGATGTGATGACCATGCACTGCCTGCGTTGACTAGCAGATTGAAGCAGTATCGGGCCATCCTTTGAAACTTCATAGCTTGATCTCGATCCTGAACTAAGTAGTTGATTTCATGATCCTTCAAAACAATGATATCCGATCTAGACATATTTGTAATCCACATCGGATCAATTATCCTGAAGTTCTCCGAATTATCTCTGAATAAGATCACAGCCTCACCAGTATCCGCATCATAAACCCAGCAGCGGAAATTTCCAAGAAAGTCGGTCTTCATCTTTAACAGAGGAATCTTCTTCATCACCTTGGGAGGATCGTATACCAAACGATAACGAGCGGTGTTAGTCTCTGGATCAAGTGTGAACCTGATCTGCTCGTACCTTGGAAACTGAGGCTTGTACAGAGGATCCTTCCAACCCAATCTTCTCTCTAACCTGATTTTCTTCGCAAAGAGATCCACCATTGATTCTTTAGCTCGATTGATTACATCAAGCTGGGCCAACACTGCCACATCATAATATGGAAGTGTGAGAATACTAAGGAGAGTTCTGAAATATTGAAGACCCGTTTCTCTTTTCACAACCATGCAGTGCAGATCTTTGACAAACATCCAGCTAATAATCCGACCCCGAGCCTGATTTTTCTCCAGCATCATATAGTTAGCTTGTTCCAACGGAGCGAGCGGAGGAGGATTCCTAGCAAGGAAATCCGCTCGCCATTCATTAACTGTTTTCTCACGGCTTTCCTGAGCTGATGGCAAGCCAGAAGAAAGATTGTCGAACTCAGCAGTCTTTTCAGCAACAAATTCATCATCAAGGGCATTTACCTCTGCATCGTCCTTTCCAACATATACAGGACGTTCAGGATCAGAACTGATGAAGATTTCTTCAATTGTGGAGAAATCAGTTTGATCCTGTGCCAGAGGAGTAGCATCAATCAAACACTCAGCAACGTCATCCAAATCAGTCAACCTCGAAATCTGTTCATCTGTCATCTCAGAAATAAACTCTCCCTCTTCCAGTAGTTCACCCGTGACAGGATGAAACTTTTGAACACTTGAAGATTCAGGAGGGTCTGTTGTAAATGTTTCCGGTTCCAGGCTGATCTGTGCAGGGTCTACAGACATTTCCAGTGTTTCAGTCTGTTCAGTTGGGCCGGTAGTAGCTGTAGGAGGAGCAGACGGAGTATCTTGAGGAGTACCAGATCCGCCTGTAGCACCGGATGCAGTTGCACCGGAGCCTGAGGCAGTTGTTTGATCTGGATTAGCAGCATCATCATCCTGATCATCCTCACGCCTTTCGGGAACTATTCCTAAGGTTTTGCACCTTTCGTTCCACAATGTACCAACCTGTTTATACACCCTACCAAAGTTTGTATGCATTGGTTTGAAGGCTTGCATCAGTCTATCATCACGACTGCTAACCTTTTCCCTTAATGCCTTCGCCTGAGTTTCCAAGTTAGTACTATGTCTTTTCATGATCTCCACCTCTCTATCTCTTGCCAAGTTAGCCTTCTTTAACCTGTCAATTTCTTCAGCTTGTTCTTTGATCTTCATACTTTGAGCACTTACAATAGAACACAACTGATTGTGAGCCTCTGCATCCCTTGCTCGTTGTACACGATTCTCTTCAATCGTTCGTGTATGTCGACTGACAATAGAACCTAATTCACTGACTTGTCCAATCAGGAATTCAATCTTTTCAGATTCAGACAAGCCAGACAGAGTCTCTGCCAGAGTCGGTCGAGATGGTTCTGGTCCTGATGACCCAGATTGACCAGTAGCTCCTGTAGGACCGGAAATAACGAGAGAAGGTCTAGTATGTGTACCTGAGGCGGGAGTTGCAGGCGTCTGTCGATCAACAGACACCGTGCGTGTCCCAGAAGACTTTGGTGGAGAAGACATGAGCTCCAGCGTCTCAGAAGCAGTCAGCTGATCGCCAATCGGAGGAAACTGTTGCTCTGGCTCAGAAGAAGGTTGTACTGACACTGGGATAGAAGTATCACCAGCAGCTTTCTTTGATGTACGAACATTTTGCTTCTTTGCCTTCCTTTTCTTAAGGAAGCCCGGAGAAGTGAGCGTATAATCTTCATCATGATCGGATTCTTCAGTACTACCCGTCTTCTTTATCCTCACAAACCGGGGATTCCCACGTTTGTCAAACACTTTCTTCATCCCTGGAGGAGGAGGGTTATCATCCTCAGATGATGAATCACTATCGCCTGAACCTCCTTCCTCTTCGGAAGATGAACTGCTTTCATCAATAAGCTTTCTCTGCTCATCTATCTTGCCCTTCCCTTTGTCAGTCGCAGCCGAACCAGACTGACCAGCAACATTACCAGCACCACCATCACCACCAGAAACAATATGAACATCAGGATCAACAGACATATCCTGAACCTCTTCTGCAGCCACATTTATATCAACCTCAGTACTAGCTGCTGCACCAGAACTGCCAGCAGACCTTCTAGTTGCCTTGATTCCATGTTTAGCTGTGAGTTGCTCATCAGCCATAGCAATTAACGCTGGTTCTTCATTATCAGAAACACTTCCTTCACGACGCCATCTGTGATTCTGTGGAGCCTCATAGTCAGGAGCATTAAGATGACCAATCAGTTTCCTATCCGGATCCGATCCCTTGTAAACCCCCATAGACTTGACGATTAGCAGTGTGCGTTCGTTCATCGGATTCACAGGAAGCACATCTGCCTCAGCTTTAGCAAGATCAGAAATCTGATCATCTATCATCATTTGCAGAAACCGAGGGTATAACCAAAACTTGGTGTTAGTTCGCTGTGTATCAGACGGAAGTGGCCTCCGAGTGTTCTCCTTCAGATTATTGAAGATATACCGAGAAATGTTGAACGGCTTGTTCAGAATCAGCGCTGTAAACAATCCCGTCAAATCGATTGGAGACAAATCATACCCAGAGCGCTTGTTGCTTAGGCAATGAATGAGAATGTGCAGAAGGAGCTTATATCGAAGTGGCAGATACTTCTTGTTGATTTGATTGGTAAGAACGTTCTCGCTGTACTTAATCCTCAACAATAACCCACGCTGACACTGTAGCTCTATAGACGTTGGATCTTCAGATTTATCACCAAGCCGCAGGCGTTCTCTGATAGAGTTCTCAGTAATAACTACTGGCTTTTCAGCGACTACTGCCCTGATTACTTCCTGATTATCCACCGTCTCAACTCCAGCTGTATTCCAGAAAGCCTTAATGTGAGACTGATATGCGACATGCTGAGTTGTGATAGCGTAATTAATGCGTGCCCTGTGAAGATATTCCATGATGCCAGAAAACTCCGGACTGATGCTTCCTACCGGTTGTAAATATGCCGCCATATTATGTCTAGATTCAGACATAGCTTCCAGCTCTGATTTTACCTTCTTGGTTGGTTTGGCCCGTTCCTTTTTCGCTGCCTTTGGTGCCATTTCTGCACATCACATTGACACGTAATAAGCAAGGGTCAAACAGTCAACATTGGAATCAATTTCTTGAAAATATTCCAAGTGTTGAACTTCTTCGAAGGATCCAATTGTCCATCGAAAGATAGAGTCAAAGCCCGAAAGATAGAAATCAGTTCGAAGGATGTTGATCAGGCTCGAAGGATGTCACTTATCTTGAAAGATGTCAACCTTGTCGAAGGATCATCTTTCGAATAATTAGATATTTTAAAAAAATATCCTGATCATTCGAAGGCTGATCCATCGAAAGATGATCTTTCGAGATATCCATCATCTTTCGAGCCTCACCTCGAAGGATGCTGTTTAGCACATCTATCGAGATGATGACTCATCATCTTCCGTCGTTCCGGCTACTGTTCATCAGCATAATTTTTCCGGTGAGTTTTATATGTGTTTTCCGGTGATGTGTTTTTCCAGTGATGTTAAATTTTGTTTAAGTGAGCTTTATCCCAAAACAAGAACAACACTATGTAACATTTAAACATCATCAACATTTTCACCCAACCCGGATATGAACACAAACACATTATATTGATCCAAACCATAAACCCTAGGCACATCCTCTGTTTTATTCAAAACCAAACATCAGTCATCAAGATTCAAACAAAATAATTTCGACATGCACAAACATATACAAGGTTATCTCATGATCATGAACAACTATCACTGATTCAAAACAAAGCATTCAAATTCTACATAAATAAAATAAGAACATTAACAAGATCAATGACATGTTTATGAAGTTTTTGTTTTTGATGTTTGTTATCAGATTAAAACATAAGCATCCTACCAAGTATTTTATGAGAATCCTGATGTTAACAAGTGATTTTGAAAATTTGGGCAGAGTTTCGAGAGAAATGAGAGGTTTTTGATATGGAATTTTGAAACTGATAGTGATGAATGAAGAAGAAAACACCTTTTATACTCAGACCTCGAAAGTCCAACCGCCTCGAAGGATTAAACCATTCGAAAGATGAACAGTTTTCTCGAAGGATTACTTTTTGTTCGAAGGATCCATATATGGTTCGAAGGATCCAGATATTTGAAGGATCTGGATCGAAGGATGCCAGATATTTTTGGATCCTTTGAAAGATATCCTTCGAATTACATCATCTTTCAAAGGGTCTGGTCAAACTCGAAGGATCAATTGGTCAAATCCTTCGTTGACCAGGTATCTTTCGACTGAAGCTGTTGACTTTCATTGACTTTCTTGACCATCTGATCTTTCGAGGGCCATTGCTTCCTCGAAGGATCAGATTTCCCACCAACACTTTGGATTTTTTAGGGAATTTCCAATTTGCACCTTTCAAATTTTGAGGTTTTTCAAAAATGACCATTTTGAAAGTTGTCCGTTATGAAGTTCAGCAAGGTTAATTTTATGAAGTATATCGGCTTGTCAGGTATCGGATCGAGCACCAACATCATTCAATCAAAAAAAGTTAAATTAAAAATCTTTTTGGATTTTGAAGTTTGATAAAAATAAAAAGACAACAATTTTAAAATCCTTTGAATGTTATCAAACGACATCACCGCTAATGTCGTGCTGATATGCACCAAACGAACAAAAACTGTTTAAAAATAAAGCAGTAAATTAAGCAGTAAGTAAATATGTACAAACACAACAATATTTTTGCGAGTTTCTGGCGAAGAGAATCATATCAGCTTGCGGTCTTTTGTCAAAACACACTTCCTTTTAAAATTCTTTTACAGAAGCGGATAAGTATTCTACCACAATTACCGATATTGTTGTCCACTTAAACTCAACGATCAGGTGTAATCATAATACAATGAGATACGTTTAAGGTATGATTTATACTTACCGACCGGCGTTCATCCACTCACGACACATTCCCGTATCAAGGTATGCACGAGATTCATCATACTGGGGAGTATACCGTTTATCATCCGTTTTTAACGTATATATATTTACAATGTGAACAAGTCACTTATTTGAATTTGAAAACAAGCCCTATGTGATAGAATCACTTATTGATGAGGAACTTGATTTTCATATGCATGAGGGCACAGGAGCAAGTCCGTGAACAGGTCAGTACTTCCGTACAGCAGAGAGACGAACTTGACACCCGGATAAATGTGATATTTTATCACTTATTTGATGGACATGTGATTGTTTATCACTTATTGAGGTCGAATGCAGTATGAGATATGTACACGTATGTATGGTATCATGGAAGAACTTAGACTTTGTCTTTTATAGAAACAACCATGATACCCAGATGATAAACAACATAAACCCCGAATATCTCAGAACCTCGGCAATCTATCAAACGAAATTTCGGTACCAAGACCATATGCCAATGAACGGTTCCCACGCGGTTTTCAGTCTGTTATGTTTATATCTCCTGCATATTTTAAAATGATCGTGAGTCTACCGGTACATCATTAGTAGAGCTACTTATCATTTTCTTTTTCTTTTGATTTCTGGAAACATGTTTCAACCGACCTCTGATGTAATATCACTTTCTCTATTTTTGTTTTTCTATTGTTTTTGTGTTTTTCTGGATTTTACTCCCCCTTAAATGCAGAAAGTAAATAAATTAAAGACATATTTTTGTATTTTTGTGGTTTTTCAATGTTTTTGTATTTTTCTTGAAATTTTCTCCCCCTAAAATTCAAAAATAAAGAAAATAAAAATATTTTTGGATTTTTGATTTTGTAGAAAAATATTTACAAAAACGATTTCCTGATGTCGGTTACTCTTGCTTCACCTTAATGCCGTTTACCAAAAGTAAGTAATCAAATCTTGATTTATCGAATGCTTTGGTAAAAAGGTCGGCACGTTGGTGGTCAGTATGAATGTGAACCACATCGATAAGTCTCTTTTCAAAACAATCACGTATGAAGTGATATTTGATATCGATGTGTTTCGTTTTCGAATGCTGTACAGGATTTCGAGTGATCTGTAAAGCAGCCTCATTATCAACATAAATAGGAGTAGTTAGAAATTCAAAACCGTAGTCCCGCATCTGTTGTTGGATCCATAGAACCTGGGAGCAGCAACTAGATGCAGCAATGTATTCCGCTTCACATGTAGACGTGGCCACACATGTCTGCTTCTTGCATTGCCAAGTGACTAGGCGATTGCCTAAAAACTGACATCCTGCTGTAGTTGATTTTCCATCCTTTTTGCAGCCACCAAAATCAGAATCACTGAAAGCTGTGAGATCAAAGTTATCATCCTTAGGATACCATAACCCGGTGTCAGGGTAAGTCTTCAGATAACGAAAGATCCTCTTGACAGCAGCGTAGTGAGAGACCTTCGGATTCGCTTGATACCTAGCGAGAAGACAAGTTGGATACATGATGTCGGGTCTTGATGCGGTGAGATACATTAAAGATCCAATCATAGCACGATAGATCGAAGAATCCACAGCATCTCCTTCGTCATCCGGAGTAATTCCATGATTCTGAGGAAGAGGAGTAGAAATAGGCTTCGAATCGGACATCTGAAACCGGCTCAAGATGTCCCCGACGTACTTGGTTTGATGAATAAAGATTCCAGATTCGGATTGATTAACTTGCAAACCCAAGAAGAACGTCATTTCACCCATCGCACTCATCTCAAATCTATCCTGCATCACCTTTTCAAATTCTTTGCACAACTTATCATCGGTAGAACCAAAGATAATGTCGTCGACATATACTTGCACCAACAGAAGATCTTCACCATTTTCTTTGATGAAGAGGGTACAGTCGATCAAACCTCGTCGAAAACCATTGCTGAGCAGATAGGTAGACAACGTTTCATACCAAGCCCGAGGTGCTTGATGAAGACCATATAATGCCTTGTTTAGAAGTAAAACCCTGTCAGGATGTAATGGATCTTCAAACCCCGGTGGTTGTTCGACATATACTTCCTCCTCGACTACTCCGTGTAGAAAAGCACTTTTAACATCCATCTGGTACACCTTAAATTTCTTGAAAGATGCGTAGGCTAGAAAGATTCTAATAGCCTCCAGACGTGCAACAGGAGCATACACTTCATTGTAGTCAATTCCTTCAATCTGACTAAATCCTTGGACAACTAACCTTGCTTTGTTTCGGACAACAATCCCACGGTCATCCTTTTTGCATTTGAATACCCAGCGAGTTCCGATCTTCTTGTAGTTATCGGGCCTATCAACCAATTTCCATACGCCCAATTTCTCAAACTGCTGAAGTTCTTCTTGCATTGCTTCCACCCAGGAATCATCCTTCAATGCCTCTTTCCAAGATTTAGGTTCTTCTTGGCTAACGTAGCAGGCAAAGGACCACTGATTCTGTTGTCCCGATTCTCGTATCTCAGCATACAATCCAGCATTTTCGTTGTTTCTGATTTGATTTCTTGTCCTTACACCACTGAGAACATCACCTATTATATTCTGCTGAGGATGAATGTTATGAATTCGGGTTTCAGTAACTTGAGGAACTTCAACATTTGACCTCAAGTTAGTGATATTTAAATTCCCAATATCATTCTGAAGCTGGTGAGTTGTAGAAGATGATGCATTTTCTTCTTGAATAGTTGGCGCAGACACTGGATCCGTTGCTTCTGAAGTACCTTGAACCGGACGCAGTGCTTCACCATCATTTGCATCAACATACTCCTCATCTTCCGATGACAAATTGTAATCGACAGCATCATTAAACACCTCATTTGAAACGAGATTGTTGACAGAAGAAGACGCTTGTGAGTCAACAATGATTGGATGAGCTAACTGAGAGCCAGTCGCATTCTCGCTTTCAGACAACATTTGAGCAATTGCATTATCATCATCAAATGTCGGCAGATTGAATGAGTCGAAAAGACCATCATAATCAAACATCCATGGATCTCCAGAAGGCTTCGGAGGATTAGAATATCTTTGAACTCTTACTTCACCCCATTCTTCAATCCTTTTGGTAGTCAGGTTCCATACTCGCAGATTAGGAGTAGCATACCCAAGGAAGTAACCTTCGATAGCTTTTGCACCAAACTTCCCATCAGGCTCAATCATGGTACATGGTGCACCAAAAGGTTCTAGATATTCCAAGTCAGGAGTCTTCTTGTGTAGGAGTTCGAAGCACGTTTTCCCATGTCTTTTCACTGTGAGAACCCTGTTTAATGTGTAGCAAGCTGAGGCAACAGCTTCAGTCCAAAATCGAACTGGAAGCTGAGACTCAACCAACATGGTTCTTGCAGTCTCAATTAAGGTTCTGTTCTTTCTTTCAGCGACTCCATTTTGTTGTGGCGTGTACCGAGAGCTGTATTCATGAAGGATTCCTTTTGCAGTGCAAAACTCATCCATAACCCTGTTTTTGAACTCGGTACCGTTGTCGCTTCGAATTCGCCTCACCTTTAGATTATACAGATTTTCCAACAAGGTGATCAAATTCTTCAGAATTTCTGGAGTCTCGCTCTTGTGGACCATGAAGTCAACCCATGAAAATCTTGAGTAGTCATCAGTAACTACCAAGCAGAAAACTTCTCCGTGCACACTCTTGTGTTTGACTGGACCGAAAAGATCCATATGCAAACGCTCGAGTGGCATGTTGACAGTGTTAACCTTCTTCAATGGATGAGATTTCTTGGTCTGCTTTCCCTTTTGACATGGCACACAGACATCTTGAAGTTGAAAGTTCTTCACATTAACACCTCTCACCAAGTTGTTTTTGACTAGGTGATTCATTTTTCTGAGGTGAATATGACCCATTCGTCTGTGCCAAGAGATCGTCTCCTTTTTAGTGGCTTTTGAAATGAAGCAAGTAACTTGTTTTGACTGAGTTATTGCTTGGCTCATATCAAGGACATACAAATCATTAACTCTTGGTGCTGATAAGAGAATCCATTCAGCGGGAATCTTGAATCCTGGCTTCAGCACATAACAACCGGCATCATCAAAATGCACGGTGAACTTCTTGTCGCAGATTTGAGAAACACTCAAAAGATTGTGATCCAATTGCTTCACATAATTGATCTTGTCGAAACTCACAATCCCATTAGAGATCATTCCCTCGCCGGTGATATAACCTCCCTTGTCGCCAGCAAATGCAACATATCCTCCTCTTATACTTCGAACATCAAAGAGAAGACGATAGTCGCCAGTCATGTGCCTGGAAGCCCCACTATCAACAATCCAAAGACTATTAATAGTTCCTCCTGGAGCCGCCTGCACATGCAATTAACACATCAGTTTGAGAGGGGGACCCAAGCCTTTGTGGACTTGGGTCGTCCTTGATCATCAAGGAAAGTGATCTCAATCACTTGATGATTAGGAAATAAAACCTCTGGTGCCCCCCCTGACTTAATTACCTGTTTTTGTCTCCAAGCTTGTTGTCCTGTACCAGTATTTGTTTTAATTGTTTTTGTATTTACTGGTTTTACACTTGTAGTTTTAGCTTGTACAGGTTTTTCATCCTTGACCTCTGATTTTAAGGCCTTCTCAATTACCTTTTTGTTCTTTTGTTTTACCTTCTTTTCCTTTTCTTTCAAGACACGTGGGTCTTGTTTCTGGGAAACCGGTTGTTTTTGGTAATTGGTTTCTTGGGGAGCACTTGTTTTTCCTTTCAATTTTTGCAAGTATGGGCAGTATCTTACAATGTGCCCAACTGTTCCACATTCAAAACACATTCTCCGCTCTACAAACCTCGGAGAAACGTGTTGATGACCAGACGAAGAACCAGATACTGAACTTTGTGATCTAGATGTGCTTGGACCTAAGTCACATCCATTGGTGTGTTGGGTATAATTGTTCTCATCATTTCTCTTTAAAATTCTAACTTGTTTTACAAATTCAATGTTAGATTTATTTTGAAATGTTTCAAGTTTGTCCGTACCCTTTGATCCAACAAAGTTCACTTTCTGTTCTCTTTTCTTAGCCTGAGCTCTTTTGTTTTGCACCCTTTGAACCTTAGGTTGCTCAACCTTAGATTGTTGAATTTTAGGTTGTGCAGCCTTAGGTTGAGGAGCCTTAGACTGCTCAACTTTAGGTTGTTGAACCCTTGGTTGTTCAGTCTTAGGCTGCTGAGCCTTTGGAGCTTGAGCATTCTTGTTTTGAGCCCTCTTTTCTTGTACCTGGCCCTTACCCTTTCCAGAATTCACTTGTTGTTTTCGCTCAACTGGCAGTTTTTGGTTTCCGTATTGTTTTCTAATTAGCTCACACGGAATTGGTTCACATTGAGTGACCGTCACTTTGTTACCTTTGTTTCCCAAAAACTTATCAGTTCGTCCTTCAAAAATTTTCTCAATTAAATCTTGATTTACATTTTTGATTGGAAAATCTCTGTCAGAATAAATTTTGCTGTCTCCCTTGAGCGTATACAACAAGTTATTCTCTTCACTGCTAGGTACACTGGGCTTCATTGCCTTTGGTGTTTCAGCCTTACTCGGTTTCACTGGTGGATCACACAAGATGTGATTCTCAATTGGAATGTCTGGTGTAACCGAGTTAGGCTGTGGTTTCTCATTTTCTTCAGATTCATCGTCCGAAGACTCAGCATCCTCAATAATCGGAGAACTCTGTACCTTAACAGACGATGAATTTTTCACATTCTCAGATTCAGATTGCCCCGAGGATGATGTACCAGTTGTGAACCCTAGGCCTGCTGCAAAGTCATCTAGACCGAGTGGCACAGTAGGTTCAAAACGGGGCATATCCTCGTCATTAGGCGACTTGGAGTAATTGTGATTCATCGGGGGAGGACATGATTTGTACCCAATACATTTTGTATCCCCCTTTTTCCTTTGGACATCAATAATGTGATCCAAAACATAGCGGGAATTGGAATAGCTTTCCAATTTCTGCTTGATTGTTTCACATTCACATCTAGCTGTAGCTAACTCTACCATTTGTTTCTCAATTGTGTCAATCAAATTATTATTAGCATGTTGTTTTCTCAAAACAGCCTTTTGAAGTTCAGAAACATCATGTTTTAATGACGCAATTGTTGCTTTAAACTCCTTTTCATTTCTTGTTAAAAACAAGTTAGCCTCAGTTGCTTTAGAAAGATCAACAATCAATTCTTGATTGTGTTTGTGTGTGATTTCAAAAAGACTTTCCTTTTCTGCATATTCTAGACATTTAGCACATTCAACAGCAGCAGAAATATAGTCAGATTTAGAATCACATACCTGAGAGGTTTGTCCTTCAACATGAGCCATGAAGGCTGTATGAAAAGAAAAAGATCCATCTTCAGAGAAAAATTGAGAAAGCTTCTCAGAAGTTCCAGCAGCTTTCTGGCAAAGAATAGATCTTCTCTTGCATAATGCTTCAGCATCAGCCAATAGCTCATCAACCTCCAGATCTAAAGCCTCACTTGATAGATCACCAGCATCAAGTGATTCCCCATCCATACTTCCACTATAACCCGAGCTATCTTCATCTTCTGAAGATTCACCAGCAGACACGGGTTCTTCAACCTTTTCAACCACCTTAGCATAACATGCTGTTCCACCATTTCCTCCTTCACCAAGCTGAAGATTCCAGTTGCAAATCTCATCAGCTTGAACAACTAATCCTCTGTGGGGATTAGAGTTTGCGGTTCCAGATGTATTTCCTCCCACGGGAACTATTTGTCTGTCAGAATTGTTCTGTTGTTGCTGAGGCTGTCTTTGATTCCTGAACGGATTCTGATTGCCTTGCTTGGGTGGCTTCTGACATTCCCGCTTGAAATGACCCTTTTCACCACAGTTGAAGCAGGTGACAGCATTCTTATCAAAACCATACTTGGTGTTGTTGTTGCTTTCCAAGCTGGTTCTCCTCGTTCTCTCCATAAACTCTTTAGCTCTACGGATAGCACTAGCAAGAGCCCACTTTATATCCATCATCTCAAACTCTTCTTTATCAACCTGCTGATAATCTTCGTTGGTTAGGTTGATATTTCCAATCTGACCCGCAACCAACCCACAGTAGGCGCTAACCAAGGTGTTCAACATCTCCATATGTTCCTTGGCTATCTCAACACTGACTTTTGAAAAATTGGAAGTATCCAATCTGACAGTGTTCGGATTGGAAGTAGCTTGAAAGCTTGAAGAACTTCCATAAAATCCCTGCTGTTGTGGTTGTTGCTGTTGAGCTCTGTTAGGATCCAAGAAAGGCGGTGGAGTGAATTGTTGAGCTGTCTGCTGTTGTTGTTGTTGAGAAGAAGAATCTGGTCTTGAATACATCATTGTGTATGCTGAAGGATCAAATTGATTTGCTGTTGGAGGTCCGGTGTTGGAGATGAACGCTGTTTGAAGCTTAGCATGCTGAGAAGCTGGCTTTTCTCCAGTAATACCACCTGCAATCCCAAAATACATCTCTGGATTCTGAGGAGTGATTGTTCTTTTCGCCTTGAGCTTTTCTTCAACATCTTTGTTTTCCAATTTCTGTATTAGCTCATAAATGGTAATTGTATCCAGAACACCGTTTTCCTTGAGAATCTCAAGATAACTGCTCCACTTTGCTGGTAAGGCATCAGCAAATCTCTTCACCATATCTTGTGGAGTGGCAGAGACTTTGAAGGCAAACATTTCACTCAACAGATGGTGAAATCTTGTAGACAACTCTGCTAAACCTTCATTCTCCATGCAGGTAAAACCTTCAAACTCTTTCTTTAGCAGCTCCTGCTTGATCTTCCTTGATTGAGCATTTCCTTCACACCTTAACGTGAGCATATCCCACAAACTTTTGGTAGTCGTACCGTAGACGAATTGGTGATATATATCTCTGTGAAGAGCCTGCGTGAGAATCATAAATGCTTTCTTTTCCAATTCAAACTTCTTCTTATCTTCGTCAGACAGTGTGCTGTAAGTTTCTGGATTTGATCCTGCAACTTCCAACTCATTTTCAAATGAAGTGAAGAAACACATCCATAAGTCTTGACCTTGCCCCTGAACATAAGTTCTCAGCCTTTCTTTCCACCATCCCCAATCATTGATGTGATTAAGCTTTGGCGGTTTCGTGCTTGTACCAGTTTCACTATCGTTCTGCATCATTGCTTGAATGTTGTTGCTTTGATTAGTGACCAATGCCCATTGATTTGCAGTTATCATTGCAGCTTGAGTTGGGGCAATAGCCTGCATCCATGCAGTTTTGTTGAACTCTGGCGCAGATTGCGTGGTTGATGATTGCGTAGATGATGACTGTGGAGTCAAAGTTGTTGTAGTCCACGCAGAAGGATCCCATTGACCGTTTGTTCCCGTTTTATATTTAATATATTAGGTGAAAATTAACTTTAGAAAAATTGATTTTCACAAACTATGTTAAAAATTTCGAAGGATAACAAACAGCCGAAGGATGTAGGATCGAAAGACCTGAAATTCACAACTGTTAAGTCTAAACAAATAAGACTCGAAGGATGCACGAAAGATGACACTTGTTCGAAGGATCAACAGTGTTCGAAGGATCACTGTTGAGATTCGAACAATAACCTCGAAAGATAACTTTGAAAGATTCACCTACACGAAGGATCCTTATCTTTCGAAATGAACAGTAACTCGAAGGATGTATCTTTCGAAAAGATTCCTTGACTCGAAGGATAACTCACTGACTTCGAAGGATGTTCGAAGGATGGTTATCTTTCGAATCTCCTTGATCGAAGGATGATCTTTCGAGCTCGAAAGGTATCTTTCGATGGTCTGACACACTGACAGAAAGGACGACAGGTTGGTGAAAAGGTGATGTGGTTGGTGACCAACTTTCGGCAAAGAGGATGATCTGACAACAACTTTTCACCAAGTCAGATTTGACTTTGAAAATAATGCCCAAAAAAGGAAGCTCCTTATCCACACCAAGCAACCGAATTTTTGACCGGAATATTGGCCGGAAAACACAAACCTTTAAGGACAAGATTTTAAAGTTACCCAAACCTTCCCGTAACACACCCGGTTAGATTAGAACACGTTTTTATGGTTAAAAATGCAGAAAACACACTAAAAACGGGTGCTAAACCAAGAAACTTTTTGTCCAAACACAACCAAAGTCTTGCACAAACCCGGTTTTAACAAGGAAAAGAGCCACGGCTCTGATACCACTTGTAGGTCCCTCGGAGGTTGAGGATAAACCTATTCCTTGTTATGTTTAACCCACTAGCGAGTGCAGAATCCAAGCTAGCAAGCAAACCGTAGTTTAGATGAAAGTAAGGCAACAAGAGAAAGAGTAGACAAGCAAAGTATCAAAGTTTTCTCTTGTATTTCAGTGGACACGGTTACAGACCTTGACCAAACTGAAAATACTCTCTTACAAGACTTGGGTTCTCACACACAAAAGCTCTCAACACTTTGAACAAAACTTACACAGAACTTGTTTGAAGTGAAACCCTCATGGGATATATATACCCATTACAGATAACCATGCACGAAGGATCATGCATTCTGGTCGAAGGATCATCTATCGACCAGAAATGCCATCGAAAGATCTCGAAGGATCCTAACATACCTCGAAGGATGGTATATCCTTCGAGGTCCATCAGTATCATCGAAACATCATCTTTCGAGGTCATCGAAGGATACAATCCATCCTTCGATGACATCCTTCGAAGCATATTAACTTTCAAATACTAAGTGTTGATGTTTGGCCAAGTCAAACCAGGAGGATGGTTGACTTGGTCAAACACACATACCAACACATAAACAACACAACAAAGACGTAAACACAACAGACCAAAGACATCGTTTTTTATATATTACAAAATACAGACAAAGTACAGACACAAAGTGCACCAACACTTTTCCCGGTTAACCCAAGAGGAAGTAGAGTTGTTTTGTAAGGAATATGGCATTGGGATTGAGTTTGCACCTACTGCTCCTGCGTGTGATGCTTCGATTGATAAATGCCCAACTGGTTTCATCGCACTTTATTGTCGTCACTTTGAATTTTCAAACCTTCGCTATCCGTTTTCTCTGTTTGTTTTGAATTTGTTAGAGTATTACCGGGTTTCCTTTGGTCAGATTCATCCGAAGGGCATGGCTCCATAAACGAATGAATGGGACTCCTGGTCTTACATTTCGAGGTTTTGTGCCGTGCCCTCGGATATGATCCCTCCTTATTGTTATTCCGTCGCTTTTTCCGACTGGCCAAGAATGGCGATTGGTTTGCTTTTGAAGCATCTAAGGTTGATTCTGGCCTTATTTCATCTATGGTTACCACACTTGGAACTTGGAAGAATCGTTTTTCTGGGTTTCAGACACTATTGTTCCGTTTAAAACTGTGTGGCGTCACCCGGATGCTGTTCTCAATGAACCGGAACCCCTTAAGTCTGATTTAAATGATGCTTTTCTGCAATCTATTCGTAAATGCCCTGCGAGGGTTCGTCCCTTTCCTGAGCATTTGCTGGTTTTATTAGGGGTTAGTAAGTTGTGGGAAAAAGCTGACCGGGATCCGGTTCTGATGAGAGATGGCACGGGTATGCATTTTTGTTTTCTCCTTTCTTTTATCTTTCAAATTTTTGTCTCATGTTCTGTCTGTTTGTTGTTTGCAGTTATGTCTGCCTTGGATTTCATCAAAAGTGATGACACTTCGGACGTGGTTTTTGGGGATGTTCCTGTTGTTCCTGATGAAAATGTTGTGGTTAAAGGTACCGAGCAAAGGTTTGAAGGTGGTGGGTATGTTAGTGTGTCGAATGTTAAAGATTTCTCTAAGCCTCTTGCCCCCAAGACTTCGACTCGGCGGTCTACTCGTCGTTTGAAAGCTGCTCCTCAATCCACCTCTACTGAACCGGTGGAGTTGAGTGATGATGTTGAAGAGTCTGAGGACCAAGGTGTTGAGGCGGGTTCTGAAAGGGAGAGGAAGTTAGTTGTTCGTGGCGAAAAGGGTTCAACCAGAAAGGTTGCTGCTACACCTGTTCAAGGTTCTTCGAGTATGGATGTTGAAGGGTTGAATCCTGGTGCAGTTTATGTGCCAAGCTGGTCGGTAAAGGTTGATGATAGCTTTAAAGATGCTGCTGTCTGTGAAGAGGCCCTAAGTCATATTGCTCCTCCTTCGGTTCACAAGACTATCTCTGAGATGGATGATGATGTGATGTTGTCCCGGATGATTCTTAGTACTTGCAACCTTGCAGCTATGCTTCCTCAGGGGGTTGCTCGTTTTCGCCAAAGGATGCGAGAGTATGAAGACTTTTCCAAAAAGAAAGATAAGATGAAGTCTTCGATGGCGTCAATGAGAAAGGAGATAAGCAGCTTTGCTGAGAAGGAGGAAGCTTGGTCTAAGAAGGTTGAAGGCTTGTCCAGGCAGCATGAGATTGAAATGACTGATTTTAAGAAGAGCTTCGAGGCTGATCGGTTGAAGCTAAAGGCGGATAGGGAGGCTTTGTCTGTTGCCCAGAAAGCCTTTGATGAAGAGAAAGAGAGTTTGAAGGCTTCAGTATCTCGTGCAACTAGCGATAACCAGTGGTTGATTGAGCAGGGCTTTCAACAGGTTGTCACTTACCTGCTTCACTCTACTGAGTTTAATTCCGCTCTTGGTGATGTGTATACAAATTTGCTAAACCTGGGGAAACACCAAGGTCTCGTTGCTGGTTACAAACTGCATGAAGCTGGGCATGCTCTG
Source organism: Helianthus annuus (assembly GCF_002127325.2). NCBI lineage: Eukaryota > Viridiplantae > Streptophyta > Magnoliopsida > Asterales > Asteraceae > Helianthus > Helianthus annuus. Next base: position 32,905,132 of record NC_035438.2, read on the forward strand.
GAAAAGTCTCCCTTATTTCGCCCCGATGCTCCTGATGTGTTCAAAAGCTCGGTTGAACAAATGGAGAGGCTAACCTATCCTTATGTTCATCAGGTTTCCTCTTGCTTTGGTAAGCCTTTATCTGTTTTATAGGATTTGAAACCTGAGGGCCTGAACGAAAAGGTGTGCACTGAGGTTTTGGGCTCCCTTTCAAGGAAGAGGTCTTATTCCGGAGATAGTGATGATACTCTCTCAAGTCTGCCTGATGTTTCAAAGGATGTTGGTTTAGAGGCCTCCGCGGTTGGTGGTGATGATGGTGCTAAGGCCAAGAAGTCTAAGAAAGCCAAGAAGTCCAAAGCTGAAGGTTCCAAGCCTTCTGCCATCTGATGTTTATTCGTAGCTTTCTTAGCAAAACACTTTATGGTCTGTAATATTTTAAACAATATTAGGTTTCCAGGAACCCTTAAGGTTCCTGTTGGTGGTTTGTTGGGCCTATATGGCCATTTGAACAATAGTTTCTCTTGCAAGTTACTAGAAGTTGCTTTAACTCTTGTCTGAAAGTCTTTTATGACTTTCTTTCTTATGGTATGATGGTTATTATGTTACTTGCGTGTTATGCTTTTATGCTTGCTTTGCTTGATTTGTTTAATAGGCTCTTAACCCTTCAAGCCTTTTAGTTGGCTGTTTTTGGGTTGAAGTTTTCAACGCTTCAAGCTTATTATCTGGGTGGTTTGAAGTCTTTATAGCTTCTGGTTTGGTTTGTATGTTTTACTAATGGGCTGCTTATTTTTCCCTTGGCAATTGTCATTCTCTTTTTTTTTTAGCCTTGTCTTTGTTGAGTTTACTTTGTCTTTATGTTTTTTACACTTTAAAGGGTTTAGTGCTGCAGACACTTAGCCTTAGTGTTTATGAACAAGAAGACGTAGTATCTATCCTCTTTATTATTTCTTTGTAATTTATTCGATTTCGTAAGCCTATTTGTTGGTTATATTTCTAAGGCTTAAGGAACGATTGGTGTAGGTTGTTCAAACCTGTCTATGAGACATTATTGTTATGGCTTAATAAGTCTCATGGAGTTGTATTGATTTAGGAACTCACCCCTTATATAGGTTCATTCAACCCTTGAACCTATTGAGCGATATGGCCCGGGAGCTCATCCCCTTACATGGCCCTTGCCATGGAGTTTTTTGCTAGGTTCTCAACCTGATATTAGGATAGAAAGACAAGTTTGATAAATCAACTTCATTCATTCAAGCAGTACTTGCTTTTACAAAAGGTTTTCATTTTGATACAAACCAAACTTTTCTGTCTAAACATAGAATTTTCTCAGGGTTTTTCCGTTCCAATGTCTTGGAAGCCTTTTGCCTTCTGAGTCTGCTAGCTTGTAGGATCCGCCCTTGTGTGCTTCGAGGATGGTATATGGACCTTCCCATTTTGGGCCCAGCTTCCCCTGATTTTCCTTTTTGCTAGCTTCATTGTTTCTGAGGACTAGATCCCCTGGTTTGAATCGTTCGTTCTTAACCTTCTTGTTGTAGTAGGCTTCCATCTTCTGTTTGTACTTGGCTTCTTGTATTGCGGCTTGATCTCGGGCTTCCTCTAGGAGTTGTAAGTTCAATATGGTCTCTTGTTGATTTGTTTCGGGATCCATGTTGACAACTCGTTGGGTTACAACTCCTATTTCAGCAGGGATTACGGCCTCGGATCCAAATACCAAGCTATAAGGTGTTTTCTTGTGACTTGTTTTTTCGGTTGTTCTAATTGCCCATAGAACACTAGGCAATTCTTCGAGCCAATTGCTTTCATATCTTCCTAATCTCGCCTTGATGCCGTCCACTATGCTTCGGTTGGCCCTTTCAACCTGGCCGTTTGATTGCGGGTAAGCCACTGAGCTAAAGATCTGGTTGATCCTGTATTCTTTGCACCAAAGACTGAAAGGTTTTTCAGCAAATTGCTTTCCATTGTTGGTGACAATTACTCCCGGCAACCCATAGCGGCAGATAATGTTTTCCCAAACGAAGTCTATGACTTGTTTTCCTGTGATCTTGGCAAGGGGTTTAACCTCTGGCCACTTGCTAAAATAGTCAATTGCTACTAACAAGAATTTTACTCCCCCTTTGCTTGGAGGGAATGGCCCAACAATGTCCATTCCCCACTTATGGAATGGCCATGCCGAGGTTATTGGAACAAGATCATGTTTGGGGCTTCTTGGGATTGGGGCATGGATTTGACAAGCATCACATTTCTTCAATTGCTCAATGGTGTCACGATGCATCGACGGCCAGAAATATCCAAGGTTCATGAGCTTTGCAACCACCGACCTAGCTCCAAAATGAGCTCCGCATACTCCTTCGTGTATTTCTTTGATCAAATACTTGCTTTGTTCAGGACCAACACATCTTAGCAAGGGGGCAAGGTAACCTTTTTTGTAGAGGGTTTCTCCTTGCAACACATATTGTCTTGCTTTGATTTTAACCCTTTCGGCTTCTATTTGATCATTGGGTAGTTCACCATTTTGAAGGAATTTTTTGATGGGAGTCATCCAATTTGGATCTTCCTCAGTGACTACATCTTGGACTTCCAATTCATCAATCGATGGGGCCTTCAACACTTCAACCAACACCTTTTTAGTGAGGTGGGCAAAGGTGAGGGACGCTAATTTACTTAAGGCATCGGCCTTTTTGTTTTGGGACCTTGGAATTTGCTTGATGCTGCATGTTTGGAAGGTGTTCATCAATTCCTTGGATTTCTCTTTATATCTTCTCATGTTGGGTTCTTTAGCAATGTAGCTGTCGTTAACTTGGCTTGAGACTAGAAATGAATCTGTGAACACTTCAAGCTTCTGAACTTTCATTTCTTTGGCCAGCCTTAAACCAGCGATCAATGCCTCGTATTCAGCCTCGTTATTGGTGGTCTGAAAATTAAAACGGAGAGCATACGTGAATTCTAACCCTTCAGGGTTGATTAGAACTAAACCAGCTCCCGACCCTTCAACGCTTGAAGCCCCATCAGTAAATAATTTCCAGGCCTCAGGGTTGGAAGGTTCAGCGGTTGTGGTGTTTACTTCGTCAATTGTTTGGTTTGGGACTTCCACAAGGAAGTCGGCCAGAACTTGAGCTTTAATGGCTTTTCGTGGGACATAGGTGATGTTGTGCTCACCCAGTTCCACTGCCCATTTTGCTAGCCTTCCTGAGTTTTCAGGTTTTTCAAGCACATTCTTGACAGGTTGGTCAGTGACCACTTGTATAGGATGTGCTTGGAAGTACCTCCTAAGACTTCTAGCTGTTTGAACTAGAGCTAGGGCAAGTTTTTCGAGGGGAGGATATTTAGTTTCAGCTAATTTTAGAGTTTTGCTGAAAAAATAAACGAGTACCTGGGCCTTGTCTCGCTCAATGGTGAGGACTGCACTGATGGCTTCGTCAGCGATTGAAAGGTACACCGATATTACCTCCCCAGTTTCTGGTGCTGCAATATCTGGTAGGGAAGCTAAGTGTTGCTTCATTTGATTGAAAGCTTCTTCAGCTTCGTCAGTCCATTTGAAATCCTTCTTGTCTGAGCAGTTCTTGAGCGTTTTGTAGAAGGGCAGAGATCTTTCGGCCAAATTTGAGGTAAAACGCTTCAAGGCTGCAAGCTTCCCATTTAAGCTTTCAACCTCCTTCTTGGTTCTTGGTGGTTTAGCTTCGAGGACGGCTTTTACTTTGTTAGGGTTGGCCTTGATGCTTTTCTTTCCGACGATGTGACCCAAGAATTTTCCCTCCTCGAATCCAAATGGGCATTTTTCCGGATTAAGCTTCATGTTGACCTTTCTGAGGTTCTTGAAAGTTTCTTGAATATCGTCAAGCATTTGGTGTTCCGTCTTGCTTTTAATCACCAAGTCATCAACGTATGCCTCCATGTTTTTGCCAATTTGGTTTTCGAAGGCCTTGTCAACGAGTCGTTGATAGGTTGCTCCTGCATTTTTTAGGCCAAAAGGCATCTTTTGATAACAAAAGATCCCTTTGTCCGTGTGAAAGGCTGTTTTTTCTTCATCCTCCTTCTTCATGAGGATTTGGTGATAGCCTTTGTATGCATCAAGAAAGCATTTGAACGAGTATCCTGTGAGTGAGTCGACCTTGAGATCAATTTCCGGTAATGGGTAACAGTCTTTAGGACAAGCTTTGTTAAGATCTTTGAAATCTATGCACATTCTCCAAGAGTTGTCGGGTTTCTTGACCATAACCGGGTTTGCAACCCATGATTGGTACTTGACTTCTCGGAGAATGCCGGCCGACACGAGTTTTTCAACCTCTTGGCAAGCTGCGAGGCTTCTCTCGGGTGCCAGGCTTCTTTTCTTTTGGACCACCGGTTTGACATCCGGTGGTATTCTTAATTCCTGCTCGGCAATGTTCCGAGGGATCCCGGTCATATCTTCTGGACACCAGGCGAATACATCACTGTAATGTGTTAGCAGTTTTTCAAGGTATGAAAGGGTCTCCTGAGAAAGGTTTGGGTTGACTCTTATCCGTTGCTCAGGGTATTTAGGGTTTATGACCAACCTTTGCCTGTCTTCTTCACTGTTTGAGCTTTCACCCTCAATCATGTAAGCTTCCTGCGAGGGTTGAAGGGTTGCTATCCCCCTTTCAGTAGGGAATTTGACCGTGCCATGGCCAACAGACACTGCCATGTAAAATGCACACTGTCCGGGCCTCCCTATGATCACGTCATAACTTGAGGGGATGTTGATAACCACAAAGGTTAATGATTGGGTTCTTTCTTTTAAATTTTAATCCTTCACTGAAACGAACATCAAGGGTTAGCTGCCCCAAGGGCTTGAGGGGTATGTCAGCGATACCTTTTATGGAGGTTCCAGAAGGCTGAAGCCTTGAACGTTCTTCGTTGCTCAATCGGTTGAAGAACTTTTCGAACATGATTTCAGTGGCTGCCCCAGTATCTATGTATGCCTTACATGTTTGCAGTGTTCCCACGGTGGCTTCTACCACAAGAGGACTGGGAAGCGGGTCCTTCTTCGTAGGGGGGAAGCAGACACACTGAAGCTCCCAGGCTTCCAACCGCTGCCTCTTGTGAGGAACCTTTTCATCAGAGTATACCATATTGACTTCCTTTCCCTTGCCTTCAGCCATCTTGTCTCGAACTCCTTTTACCAAATGAGCAAGTTCTCCTGACTTAACAGCCTCTTCAATTCTCTTCTTTAGTTGGAAGCAATCGTTGGTGTGGTGACCCTTTTCTTCATGAAACTCACAGAATTGCGTGGAGTTCTCATTTTTTCTGCTTTTGGGGAGAGGCCTGGGAGGTCTAAAGTTTTGTTTGACTTCTTCCGTCGCCAGGATTTCTTGAGGGGTTTTTGTGAGGGGAGTGAAACTTATGCCTTTTTCTCTGCTTGAAGGGTTCCGACCTTCAGATCTTCGAGGGTCTGAACCCTTTGACCGCCTGTCATATGAGAGTTGAAATTTCCCCTCTTTCTAGCTGGGCTATTGCTTCACCAGCCTGATCCTCTTTTCCTTTGTTCCTTGATGTCTACAGCTTCTTCTCCCCGAATGTGAGCTTCGGCCCTTTCAAGGGCTTCTTCCAAGGTTTTGGGTAGAGATTTGTTGAAATCTCGTGTGAGGTATTTAGAGGTTATGGCATTCACAAAGCCAGCCACTCTCATTTTCTCATCTGCCCCTACATAGGTCAGACCTTCCTTCTTGTATCGTTCAATGAATGCTCGAAGACTTTCATCATCACGTTGTTTTATCTGAAAGATTACTGTTGCGTCTTTGACATATCGCCTTTGTTGGGAGAAGTTTTCCAGAAAACCCCTGCTGAGATCGTCAAAGCTTCGAATGCTTTGAGCAGGTAGGTCGTTGAACCAGATTCTGGCGGATCCAACAAGAGTCTGCATGAACATTAGGCAACATTCAGCGTTTGACCATTTTTCTATTCGAGCTGCAGCAGTGAAGATCTGGAGATGGTGTCACACCCCAACCAATGGCGGAAACATCGGGATGAGACGAAGTGTGAAGATTGCTCGAGACATCATAACGCTAATAATTGTGACAAGTATTTAAATAATCCGATTTCATTTCATAAGATAAATTGTCAACATTACAAGAAATTCAAATACAACAAGTTTAATAAAATAACATGACAACATAACAAAATTGATACAACATATTAAACCCTAACGTCTATATTTGTATCTAGGCATCAACGCTACTTCTTTTCTTAGCATCATCCTCATCAACCTGTAACATGTTTAAAATAATTCAATGCAAAAGCAAATGCGAGTATACAAGTTTGATACATACATAGCAAAAGATAAGTTTGAAACAATTCCTCATAGCAAGCATGTGATTCAAGATAAACATCTAAACATGGTATGTGTCTAACATATCAAACCAAGGAAACGCAATATGCTCATGACATAACCGAAGATAAAGAGGCGGGTCGTTAATCCTATAGCGCTACATATGTCACGGTTTGGCTCGTACGAAGTTAATGATAAATTCGACACATAAGATTAATCCAAGTTTAAAGCATCAAGCCATCACGTATACAAGCATGTTATAGGAATGTTCATGTGTTTAAGCAAAATGTTCATGTGTAAGTTTGTTGATAGATAAACATGTTACACCCCAAAAGTGGTAAAAGTAAAAGGGGAAAATACGAGTATACTCACAATGATTGCGTTGCGATTTCTTGTAAGTAACGCAGGAGTAAGATTGGGTATCCAAGAGAACGAACGAGAGTGTTTATCCTAGATTTTTAAAATATCACGAACTTGTTATTATTCATTGGTTAAAACAAGAAATCCTAATATTTATTGTTTATAAATTAATTACATTTTTAGATCGTTAGAGTAGAATTATAAAATAATATCCTTAAATATTTGGTGTTATAAAAAGGAACTTAATATAAACCACATCTTAGTAGGTTTTATTATTGGAACTCGTAATATGATAAAAAGAAATATAACAACAACTATTTTGAATTGAAGGAGTTTAACTTAAAGTGTTAGATATAACCGAATGTGGAATTAACAATAAAACAAAATATAATAATTTTTAAAACAATAACTCCATATTTATTTAGAACTTATAGAATTTATAGATTTATCTTATTAAGATCTTATATTATAAAAAGGATTAGAATAACTCATCAATTATTTGAGTTTTATAAATAGACCAATTGTTGGTGTTATAATTAAATCTTAATCTAAAACTCAAATTATTAATTTATTATTCTAAAGTTGGTTTGGCATGTATATCTTCTGCAAAACCCAATCAAACAGAACCATAAATAAATCAAAATCACAACTTCTGATGTTTGTTTCATTATTATGTGTTATTGCTCATTAGCATAAATAGAAGAAAGAACAAACTCGATTGAATAAATAGAATTAACCGAACAGTCGTAACGAATTCCGACGTGATTCCTGAGTCGAAATCTGACTGAACCGAAACCCAAGCCAAAGCTGACTTTGTTGACTATGCTGGCCGAACCGAGACTGGCCCGAACTGAACGCGAGCCGAGATTGAACCGAAGCCTGACTCGAGCCGAAACTAAACAGATCGTTCATGAAACCCGAACCGAGTTAGGATCCAAAACAAATCAGAAACCTGAACTCAGGCGCGCCAGACCCGAGACGGTCACCCCCTTCCGCCGCCGTCGCCGGTGCTGCTGCCGTTGCCGGTGACTGAGAAGACGACCGGAGTTCTCATGTAACTGCGTCGAGGAGAGAGATAGGAGGAGGCTGCGAGGTGGGTGATGTAGAACGTATGGAGGTGTGGGTGTTTGTGTCTGTGCCGTCGGCGGAACCGACGCCGGATAGGGAGAGGCTTCCGGGGGCGGCTGTCATGTTTTTTTTTAAAGAATTAGGGTTGAAGTTAAGAGGGTATTAATATAAGTTGGTTGGAAGTATGGAGTCTTAAAATCAACCAATGGCTGATCTAATCGAAGCTGGCACGTATTTCCTTTTTGGGCGTGCATGTGTTGGCCGAGACCAGCTGACTATCCTCTTTTTTTTATTCATTGAATATACTCATCTATATATAGGTTTGTCAATGTCAATTTATTTATGTGTACAGTTTATAAGCTTTACACTGCCATTAAATTATTAGAGTTCTGTAGATTTTAATGAAAACAAAAATATATATATCACTTTAAATGTATTGGTTAACATCATCCAAATTGGACATTAAATAATAACCCATACATCTATAAAATAACATACCATCTCGGTTTATTTAAAATTACTACTAAATCTCTTGATTTTTTTTATAATATAAAATAATATTTTTCAAGCTCTGAGTGTTTAGCACCCGATCCACTATTTGAAAATATTTTTATCATTAGGCAACTTTAGTCCTTGTACTTTTGTATTAGGTATAACTTAAGGTATTCTAAGTATGTTAGACATATTAATAGGTATATTATACGTGTAAAAGGATGAATCAAGTGTGGTGTATGTTTAAATGAGTAAATGCATGTATAAATCGTATAAAGTCACGTATTGTCGATAGTTGTTTGTAAGATAAACGTATGTTTATGAAAATAACGAATATGTATCACGTACGTATATGATTTGAATATAAAACAAGTACGACTAATCGAGTTATAATTTAATTAAAGTGGTCAAGTTTTACTATGATAAAAGTTGGGAATTGTGAAAGCGGAGTGAACTACGAATATGTTGCGGATGTAAGTTTCTAAAAAAATAGGTACACGAATAATCTTTCTAATTAAAGTAAGTTTCAAAAAGCGAGGCGTTACAGTCTCCCCTTCTTTAGGAAATTTCGTCCCGAAATTTATTCAAGAGGAAGACTTGAAAATTTTGAAACGTAAAAAGTATGAAATTTTGACGGACAACAAGTTAGGTTTGCAGAAAGGGGTAAAATGATTTGAGTCACCAAACGTAATTGAAATGTGTAGGTAAAGCGGGTTTAAACAAGTTTGAACGTCTTAAATTGGATATGTATTAAAATGTGTCGTATTGGGAAGGAGAATCTTGGACAAAACGGTTTGTATTTTGACGAAAGTGGCGTAGTTTGTATAGAAGCTTAAAGAATAGCAAGGTGGTCTTAAAAATAAGGGGGTAGGTTAGGGTTCGAATGTTTAAACAGACTTGATTTTGAACGAGGTTCGTATAAAAGAAAAAAAATGACGGAGAATAATAGGAGTATAAAAGTGAATGATTGACTATTAATGAACGAATGCAAGTATAAGAATGACATAGGTATGGTTAGACGAAGTAGTGAGTTAAATAATGAAATCTCGTCGCGGATAATCGGATATAATGCGTTTGCGAGTTGTTTAAAGTTAGGATTAGGTCTAAATAGGTCTGCAAAACACTGAATTTCTCATGACACGTTTTACGAAAGTTTGGTAACATGGTGAAAACACTTATATATAGGAAGTACCAGCGGCGTATCCACCATGTTTTGACCATACTACGTTCGTTTCGTGTTCGGTGTCATGTTACGTTCCGTGTCTTACCATACACAGTAGTACACTCTATGGTTTTCATGAGCCAATCACTATAATCCCGTGTGCACCCGCGATTATTTTGATCGTCGCATGATCCGCATAGCTTGTACCAGTTATGTATGAATCAAGGTATACATAAAAAAATAAGAATGTGTACGTATAAGAATATAGTATATAAGCAAATCCATGCTTAAGTATGTAAGGGACCCATGCAAGCGAATCCCTTGGATTACGCTCGCGTACGGTGCGAACGTATGATTTATGAGTATGAAAGAAAGTACAAGCATAAGTATAAGTTTAAGTATGAATATGCACATAAGTATGAGTATAAACATAAAATGTACGAGTAGTATGAGTATAAGTATAAGCATAAAACGTATGCGTATAATTGTAAGTATGAATGATAAAATTACGTATATAGTGTATGTTGGGATATAGCGGATTTAAGCGTATAAAAGCATTCAAAAGGTTGAGTACGTAATTACGAACGATATGAATGATGTTATCGTAAGATATCAACTAAAATGTGCGTGGTGATATGCATGTATAGTTGTTTGAGCAAAACGTTGAGTTTATGGAATCAAAATTAGATTGATAGGTAGCATTTCGTAAGGTTTTGAGGTTCGAGTAATAAAACGTTTTAAGACATGATTAAGAATCTCGTGTATATGATTTATGTGAAATATATAATGGAATAAAGAATACGTTTGATAAAATAATAATTTTTTTAAAAAAATCGCATAAGTAGGGATTTGATTAATAATAAACAATTTAAGTATAAAACATGATCGAGTTTGCATAATAAGAAATTTTAAAAGAACGTTTTGGTAATGATCACCTAGGTAAGGGAATCACCCCTAACTCGTTGGTGAGGTCGTTTTAAGGAAAAGGGGAGTGGAGTTAATCGTCAAGGTAAGGAAATCACTCCTATCTTGATGATATGTCTCCACTTGTCGTTACAAGGGATATGAATTTAAATCACATGCAATCATGCATATGTATAAATGTATGAAAAGACCTAGTATGATGTGTGTGTGAGAAGAAACTGTCGAAAGTAAATTCGTATTTGAAAGATTGCATTGTATAAAATAAATAGTAGAACACATATTTGATCAAAATTTAGGATGGTTCCAAATCGGAACTTTGACTAACCAAAGTGGTCGAAAAGTCTTTCGAATTTGAGGAGCATGCTTTGGCCTAATAGGTGGAATACTCTCGCCGACAAGTTGGTTAACGGTATTTACCCTTCCGGTTACTACATGTCCCAAATCAATTGAAATTTCGAGACTTGGCGTGATTTATGAAAAAAAAAATCAAGGAGTGGAACTAGTCGACAAGGTGCGGGCTTCACCCCTAACTTGACGATTTCGTATCCTAAGTGTGGTTGGTACTCGTCGGGTCAAAATTTAAATTTCAACCCTTTGACGAGTGTCACGACCCCCGACCCCATCTAGCCGGAATCGGTGCCGTGAGCAGTCCAGTGGTACCGGTGATTATTATTTTTTTTTTAAAACATTGCAGCGGAAATTTCATCAGGACCGTGAGTTAGGAAAAATATCAGAGTTTAGAAACACCGGATTTTATTTAAAAAGATGGAATAAATTCCATGTTTTACAAAGGTAGCTTTTAATAAAAACAATATTTCTTAATTTGAAAATAAGCCACTTCTTGAAGTCCTTCAGTGTCGGATCCAATCCTTGCTCCAATCTATTGTAATTACCTGAAACGCGTTTTAAAAAGATTTTGTCAGCGGGAAATACTGAGTGAATTATTCATTTTACTGAAAACGACACATTTGTTATAATTCACAGTCGTAAGATCTTTTACAATGTTTCTGATATCAACCAACTACCCACAGTACTTTACCACTCGACCCATTGGCCCATACGTCCAATGGTGTCTGTGATTATGGTCATATCACCCAATGGCTGCCCCAATGGTGACGATTATCAAGTAAAGTGCACAATACCCCACATACCGGCTGTAACTTGGTGATTCACATAAACTTAATCACTGTAAGTTATAATTCGGAAAATAATTTGGAGTATTGTAAAACAGTTAACAAAAAGAGAATAACTCACAATTCAGCATGCAGGATTGAGTTAACAAACTTCTTGATTCTACTTTTCCCGATAATTAAGCATGTACTTTATTATTCTGGATCTTCTGATGATTTAATAGTTTGTTTGATTGTAAGGGTGTAGTTGGGAGTGTTTTTGGTAGTTTAACATAATATAATACGTATTGGTGTAAAACCCAAATCAAACCTTAACGGTAGTCATGAGATTCGAACCTTAACGAATTTCATAAAAACCGGGTTAATGATTAATACAGCTTTTACGATAATTCACGAGATCAAATTCTCACAATGAATGACTTTCAACTCATTTATCGTATTAACGACAAACGACAAAGTATAGTACTTCAACTCATTATCGAATTGTCGACAACGACAAAGTACAATGCTTCAACTCATTATCGAATTATCGACAACGACAAAGCATAACCCAATGTGGGCGGCACTTAAACATTCTTTGGATATATTGATCGCTCGGAAACTGAATCGTAATAGCGATCGAGTGATTATTGGTTAGAACACCAACGTATAGAGAGAAGAAGAAGAGAAATGAGCAAAGAAAAATGAATCCTAAGCTTCTTATTTATAGCAAGCAAGCAGGCAGCTCAATTCCTTTTCTGTTCGATGTGGGATTCAAGTGACGTGCTTGCTAGCTAGCTTGACGTGCTAGCTAGCTAGCTTAGTTATATTATTTCAGCTGCTTAACTCGTTTTTCTTGTATAATTTTTAAAATATAACGTTTTATAAAACGACGAATATGTCTTTAGAACGAGCATATTTTTATCTACGTTTTAACCTAAGTTTCATTAAAAACGGAGTAAGGAAAAAAAATAATATATTTTATTATTAATATTAAACGTTCTTATACGACCCTATATATATCTATTTTTAATAGACCTTACTTAGCTTAATTAATCTTGTTAGCTTAATTAATATTAATTAATTGATTAATTAATCATACTAAACTTAATTAGGGTTTCCTTATTACATAATTATCATGCTAAATATTAATTTTTAGTGAGGGTTGTTACATCCTCCCCACCTTAATAAAAATCTCGTCCTCGAGATTTGAACTATGATATTTTCTTGGGGTTATGTTTCTTCTTTTAATTAAGAGGAATAATGTAGCGTGGAATGGAATCAAAAGATATTTTGAGGGGTATGAACATTTTAAAAATAAAAATGATTTATAGAAACAATTGGATTTAATATTCAAAATGAACTTACTTTAATTAATTGAGGGAGATTCCGATTCGATAAATATCTATTTGTGAATGGGAGTATGGAAAATGATTTGTTAATGATGATCCGAAAATCAGTATTGTTTACTTAACTGGTAATGGACAACAGGATTTAGTGTATTGTAATCTGAGTACATAATTGTACCAAGAATATGACAAATCAAACGAATGACTCATGAATAGGGTTTAACACAGGCTACAGCTCTATTCGGATGCTACAAAGTGTTTGTAATGATTGAAAGAATTCAATAATGATCGAACAAATTCACCGTTGTTCGAAATTGAGAGTTTCAAGGAAGTGAATTTGGATATTTCAAAAGATGAAATGTTTAAACGAATGAGATGAAATGGTATAGTTTTTCAAGGTGATTGGGTTCAAGCCAAAAGATATATGATCTATAGATTCTTAAAATGAATGTGAAGAACTTTTTGGAAATTAGTAAAATTCTTTGTCAGAAGAAAACTTACCTTGATTGGTACCTAAGGAAGACTTAGAATTGACGGGTTCAAAAGCATGGAAAATGATTTGTCAAACAGTAAATTATGATATGAGAAATTCTATGTGTTGAGATGAGTTAATTGCAAAGATACACCAAAGGACAATAGAGTTAGTGTATTAGAGTTCCAAATTGTTTTAAATGGTGAAATAATGTGATAGTACAATATTAGTGACTATATGCTATGTCCTAGAGATGAAAATATAAAAAAAAAAAATATAAGTTGTTTTGACATGACTAACCATTATATTATATTTGTAAAGCCAATGTAATATATATTATTTGTTTCGCATTTTTACTATGTGTAAATGGTTACCACTTTCAAATAAATATTATTTTAGTATTTATTATACTATGTAAAATAACTTATATTTATTATGTAATATAGATTACAACATACTATAGTGAAGTTATTACATTTACAAAATATTTTAGTATTATGATTTTGTAAAAGAATCACTATTATTTATAACGTTTAAATGAAAGTTGTGAATAAAAGGGGTAAAAGTATTTGTAAAATATTTTATATAACACTGGGTCAATTCTATGTGATTACTTATTTTTATTTTGAAACCATATAGCGTTGTAAAATGTAGTTACAAATGTTGTGGTAACTATTCTTTATGTATTACAATGTTCTTCTAACCCAATGTAGTCGCTGACTACTATATTATTCTTATATGGTTATTTTCTTGCTAGAGTGTTATAGTACATAGTTATCACAAAATATGTGATACATAATTATTTGTATAATTTTATTCGTCCCTCTAATTCTGGTATTGTTTTATAAAAATATGTCTTTTCTTTTTAGTACAAAGTAAAATATTTTTATATATAATTAAAATTTATTAAATAAGTATGATGACTTAATTAACTAGTCATTATCACGGCGGATATTGGTTAGTGCTGCCTTGTTTAAGCATAGGTGGCCAGTCCATGCCTAACTAAGGCTAGGCTATTCAATACATGCCCCTGATAATAACTTTAGTATCTGAAAATAATACTAACACTATTATTATTAATATATTATTACTAATAATAAAACTAATATTAATTACCAATAATAAATGCATAAACTTAAATGAGAATATACTTTAAACAAAATTTTATACGTAAAAATATAATTTCTTTACCTTAATGGTTTTAACAAAAATTTTTAATTACAGAAATACTATATTGTAAGTTTCTATATATAATCAATTAAGTTTATACAATGTTTTTCGATTAATGAAAGGTAAGAAATATCACGAAAGGCTCGATTGGTTGTAAGGACTACGGAATTTAGGACATGAAATGGTGGAGCATTATTATAGCACATAATTGTGTTAAGATTGCTTTTATAAAATAAATCAATAAAGCGGATTTAATATAAATAAATAATTAAATCTTAGATTAGCGTAATCTTTAATTTTGTGAAAATGTCATCACAAAGTGATCGTGATCAAAGAGATGATTTGATGAATTAGAAGACTAAACAAGCATATTATGGTTTTAAGAGAATTGAAGTGCTTGTTAGGATTATTTTGAATATGATGGTTTCAATCCATCATATGGGACTTTGAATTGAGTACGTATTGCGAGCAAGTTAACTGGGTTTGGATAAAACGAGTTTTAATAAGAAAGTTCAAACATGATCACAAAGAAACCATGTTTCCCTTTCAAAAGAAAATCGAGTTTTTCAATAAATTCATTGATTCCATATTAAAGAGTCATTGCTTTGTAAAAACGCGGTTTACAATGCAAAGATCAAGTATAGCGGAACGATATTTGAACTTTTGATAAAACAACAAATTGAAAGGATGCCTTCCTAGGGTCTTATAACTCAAATGAACCACATGCGCAACAAATAGTGCATGTGTATCGTGTGGATTTACACAAGAAACGAAATGGATCAATATTTGCTATTATGAAAGAATTCTTTATGGTATGATGACCATTAAAAGAACACGAAAGTCAACTTATTATAGGCAGAAGTTAGAATTGCAACGAAAGAAATATAAGAACTTTATCTGAAATCTCGTGTGATAACCGTTGTTACGTGACAGTACCAAGGAATGTCGAATGAAATGAAATGAAATAGGGAATTTGCAAAACTATATGACTTCTTTTGTAGTGCTAATAATTATGACTCAGGTTAGACTATGCACCGATGTTTGTGAAATATTGTTCCAACGTACCTTAGCGACATTTTGATCGTTTGTAAGATCATGTGGCAAAGTGCCGATTTTTGATTTAGGAGTTCTTTTACTGATGGAATTAGTGTAGGTATCATCGTGCCTAATTTATATTTTTCAAAGATCTTGCCTTTGGAAGTCGTGTGTGATAAACTTCGACATCTGTGGATGTATAATTTAAGTTTCATGTGTTTTCTTGTGCATTAACTTTACCAGCTTCTTACTGGCGTTAGTAGTTTATGGTAACGTATTGGAAATTCTTATATTTTTGATGGTGTCCCAACTTAATGGGCTTCCAGTATTATTTTGTTGCACGAGTTACGAGGTAGATGATCAAACGAAAGAATGTTTGATATCAAAATTAAAGATATATGCGAAAGATTTCTGATAAAGAAATCTATATACATATGCTTGTGCTTTATTCTTAATTGACTTTTGGAATTCCTTATAGATATACATATCTATATTATATATTTCATATGTTGTAATATACATACCTTTCATAGGGTTAAATGTATATAATAGATTCATATTCCCAAAAACCAGTTAGATATTTGGTCATGATACTATTTAGGGTAATCTTGTTATCGGTTTGACATACCATTTATCCCGTCTTATCCGGTTCGCGCCGGAGCGGTAATTTCAGTATATCCGGACAAGCTGGAGAGTCTGCTACTCTATACCCAGTTTTGCCGGAGAAAATTTCCTATTTCCCATAAATAGTATCTTTTTCAAAAAGTGCCTCTTTTTATTAGGGCTTTAATCCAGAATCAAGGAAATTTATATTTCCATAATATATTTTTACTCTTGACCCAGTAATACCAATAAACAAGAATAAATAGCAATTAAATGCTATTGCCTGCTAGTCGTTATTCTTATTGAATACCAATTATACTTATTTATACTCATATAAGTAATTTTATCTTGAAGCTTATATTAAGACAAAATTCTTAAGTTCGAGTCTAAATATCATTCAGAGTGCTATCAAATAATATTAAGTTTCTAACTTTCCGTTTAAGCTTAGGTATTATTATAACACCTATTTGCGTAAACAAGTGGCTTAGCTTATACTAAGGCATCTTTTCTTATGTTTAAGTCTAAATACTATCAGATGTGCTACCAGTTAAGTTAATAGCAATTTCCTAACTCTTATATTTAAGCTTAAGTATTGTTATCACAACACTTATAGGCTTAAAGCAGTGGCTTAGCTCTGATACCACCTTCTGTCACGACCCCCGACCCCATCTAGCCGGAATCGGTGCCGTGAGCAGTCCAGTGGTACCGGTGATTATTATTTTTTTTAAAACATTGCAGCGGAAATTTCATCAGGACCGTGAGTTAGGAAAAATATCAGAGTTTAGAAACACCGGATTTTATTTAAAAAGATGGAATAAATTCCATGTTTTACAAAGGTAGCTTTTAATAAAAACAATATTTCTTAATTTGAAAATAAGCCACTTCTTGAAGTCCTTCAGTGTCGGATCCAATCCTTGCTCCAATCTATTGTAATTACCTGAAACGCGTTTTAAAAAGATTTTGTCAGCGGGAAATACTGAGTGAATTATTCATTTTACTGAAAACGACACATTTGTTATAATTCACAGTCGTAAGATCTTTTACAATGTTTCTGATATCAACCAACTACCCACAGTACTTTACCACTCGACCCATT